>NW_027672370.1:0-116000 GCF_964165515.1 Mesoplodon bidens | reverse complement strand
GCAGGGAGCATGGGTTCCATCTCTGGCCAGGGAACTAAGATCCCACATGCCGTGTGACAAAAAAAAAAAAGAAAGAAAGAAAGAAAGAAAGAAAAGATACATGCACCCCAATGTTCACTACAGCACTATTTACAATAGCCAAGACGTGGAAACTACCTAAATGTCCACTGATGGATGAATGGATAAAGAAGATGTGGTACATATATACAATGGAATATTATTCAGCCATAAAAAGAATGAAATAATGCTATTTGCAGCAACGTCGTGGATGGACCTAGAGATTATCACACTAAGTGAAGTAAGTCAGAAGAGAAAGACAAATATATGATCTCACTTATATGTGAAATCTAAAATACGGCACAAATGAACTTGTCTATGAAACAAAAACAGACTCACAGACACAGAGAACAGACTGATACGGGTTTGGGTCTCTCAGGGCCTTGGCTGTTTTATCAGTTTATCAAGCCTCTCATGAACCATGCTGAGTCTGAAGAGTTACTACGATACAATTTGATTTTACAGCACTATCCCCAAAATTTAAAAACAATCTCAAAAGCAAGCCAATCCCCCACTCCTAGAAGAGTGAAACTAGGCACATTTTTGTTCCCAGAATCCAGTACAGAATTTGACCAAAGAACATAGCAGAAACTCAATGGCATTTGAGAGAAAGAGAAAGTCTCTTTGGTTTTAGCCTCACTAGGATGTCCATTAGTCTATGCCATTTCTTTGAAATTTCTGACCTGCGAACTTCGAACCAGGAGGAATCTTTTAGCCTGACGTTGATTTGTCACTGTGAATTTGCCATGTGCAGTGCACAGCCCTGAGCATCTATCACACGTGGACTCTTGAGCTATCCTTCCTGTTTGATGACCTTGTGGTTCATACTGCAGTACTGAACTAATTATGGGTTCTGTCTAGTGACATTACACCTCCAGTTCTGAGGCATAGATTTGACAGTCCTATGCCGCCATGGCCATGTTCACTGCCTTCTGCTATGGAACTGCCTAGACCAAAGGCAGCTGCCTTTAAGAGAACATTTCTTTCTCCAACATAATTGACAAATCCAGTGTCAGCTTGGGTCCACATGTAAGGGGAGTCACTTGAGCCTACGGTAGACCATATGTGTCAATGCCGACAAGTTCTATAAAACATGTTTTCCTTACAATTGAGTCTTTGTCTCAGTCAAGCCTGCTTGGGAAAAACTGTACCTGAAGGGTACAGTTGGCTGTGGCTGCTATTGCAGCAGCTGGCTGATGGACAGCTGCCTGAGACTTTTCTGCCCTGTAAACTCCTGCACACTCTCAAGTCAAGTGCCAGGTATACTAAAAACCCTCCAGGTGCCTTATTCATTCCACTCCAGGTATTGCTCAGTCACCTGCAACTCCCTAATGCCCCTTTTCTTTATGTCAGACCTTTACTTAAGTGGCTCTAAAGAAACAGCCACTTTCCCACACCATAAACTGCAGCCATCAGCCAAAATCAAAGTATCTTACGGCTGGTATAGTGGGTTGGATGGTGGCCCCCAAAAGGATATATCCATGTCCTCATCCTTGACGGTTACCTCATTTGAAAAAAAATCTTTTTGCAAATGTCATTAAGGATCTTGAGATGGGATTTCCATCCTATATTATCTGGATGGGTCCTAAATACAATGACAATTGTCCTTATTATATAAGAAGGGCAGAGGGACATTTGAGACACACCAAAGAGAAGATACAGACACCGAAAGGGGGTGATGTGAAGACAGAGACAAAAACTGAGTGATGTGGCCTCAAGCCAAGGAAGCTGGCAACCACCAGAAGCTGAAAGAGGCAAGGGATAGAATCTCCCCTAAAGCATCTGTAGGGAGAGCAGCCTTGCTGACACCTTGATATCAGACTTCTGACCTCTACAACTGTGAGATAGTGAATTTCTATTGTGTTAAGCGTCCAAGTTTGTGGTAGTCTGTTACAATAAGCACGGGAGAATAATACAGCATGTCTTAAACCTTTTCTAGGCTTCAGCAGTTTACTGCACAAACTTAAATATTTTCAAACAGTCAAAGGTCCCAACATCCCACCATACATTAAAGACCAAGGCACTGGAATACCTTCCTTGGCAGTACCAAAATATTTTCCACATGGACATTTTCCTCTCCAAAATGTCTGCTCCTTTTTATTTCTCAGTGTTCCCAGCTAATGCACCAAATGTTAGGGTCTTTTAATTACCTTTCATCAACTACAATGCCTTAATTCCATTTGGTTTGGCATAACTTAGAAAATAAGAGAAAAGATGGAGGGCTGAATATTCCTGTTACTGTTGATAACCCTGGCTTGAGAATCCAGTTTGAATGAAATGATCACATAACTGAACCCCAGAATGGGGCAGATTTACTAACTAGTAATACACAGAATGAGAGAAACAGAAGACACTTACTCACACTCTCAAGGGAGAGAACAGAATTAGTCAAGGCAAGCATGCACGCTTAATTCTTTTCAAGCTTTCAATATAAGTCACTTGATCATCCTGGGGCAGAGTCAGTAAAGAAGCAGCGCTAATAGGACCCTACGAGCTCTCTTGACAGGACTAAAACATCAGGAGCAGGAAAGGAACATTCCCTCACTCCCCACCACCACCACCCCCAGCAGTAAAAAATGATCATCCACATTGACAAGGTAAAAGAAATCAGAAGCTACGTTAACTCTGATTTACTCTTAGTATACCAAAAGCTTATCAGGAGCCTTGTGCAAAAGCATCTTGATGGGGCTTCTCTGGTGGCGCAGTGGTCCGGGAAGATCCTACATGCCTCGGAGCGGCTGGGCCCGTGAGCCATGGTTGCTAAGCCTGCACGTCCGGAGCCTGTGCTCCGCAATGGGAGAGGCCACAACAGTGAGAGGTCCAAGTACCACAAAAAAAAAAAAAAAAACCCATCTTGATTAGTTGCTAATAAAAGTCTTTAGAAGCAGAACCCTCCACATGCAGCAAAGGGAAGATGCAGACCTGTATGCTTCAGGATTTTCTCACCAAAACCCCCACACAATTTGTTTACTATTCCAGCCAAGTATGGCCTAGCCCTACCCTTATCCCTGTTTTTCTTGGTATAGTAATAAAGAAACATAGATGGAAATAAAGAAGACATATCAGGTAGAAAGATATAAAATAGTGGGGAAAATAATATGTGAAGTCAAGTACCACCACCATTTACTAGCAGTGAACTTTCAGCACCAACATTAATATTTTTTCCTGTTATATCTGTAAATGATAATAACTAATATGTACATAACAATTTTCAATTTAATCAAATCTCATTTTTATAACTAACTACTTCACAACAAGTAACATGCTAAGGCAACATCAATAGATGAAAAAAGGTAGTCCCTGGCCCCAAGGAATGTTGCCCAGGAGAAGACAGAGATATGTAAAAAATACAATTATAATACAGTGTAGCGAGTGCAGCAATCAGGCACACAGAAGTGCAAGGGTAGCAAAAAGGAGCGTGTGATCACAACACTAAAAAGAAGACTGCACAAAAGACATAATATGTAAACTGAGGTTTGAAAACCGAAGTGGGTTTCCCAGGTGCCCCATAGGGAGAAAGGAATTCTTGGAGGAGGGAAAAGCATAAAAGAAGACAGTGAATTGTTCATATAATCCAGAAGTGAAGTAGGCAATGGCAGGAGAAATGATTGGACACAGGCGTCATGAAGACTTGCAGGTCTGCATTTTAGCAAGTCCATTCTAAAGGAAACTTTGAGGATCAACTCGGGGGCGGGGGACAGTGGGGGGACAGAGCTAGTCATTCCTACCAGAAACACTGGAACCAGTTTCTACCAACCCACCAATAGAATGACTTCAAAGGCAACATGGTATCACAGAAAGGGCTTGTTCTTTTGTTTGTTTGTTTTTAGTTCATTAGGCCTCACTTAAAATTCTGATTCCACAATGCCCTTGCTTTGGGATCTTGAACAATGCTCATAGCCTCTGCAAGTTTCAGTATAGTAAGTTTATGTGATTACCTTCATCTGTAATATCCCTGCGTTGCAATCTTAATGGAAACTCAAGTTCAGGTCAAAGACAAGTTTCTCTGTGACTTCTCCTCTGAATTGATTCAAAAGCCGTCTCTCCCATCCTCATATGGCTTCTCTTATGGAATCTCATAAAAACTTCTAAGACCTCTTTGGTTTTTTGTTGTTGTTGTTGTCTCTTTGTTTTTTAATTTAAGTATAGTTGATTTACAATGTTGTGTTACTTTCAGGTGTACAGCACAGTGATTCCTTTTTCACATTCTTTTCCCTTATAAGTTATTACAAAATATTGAGTAGAGTTCCCTGTGCCATAGAGGAGATCCTTGTTGTATCTATTCTATGCCTTCTTTGAATGACCGTAGCACTTGTTGTCTGTATCATTTTTATATCTCTGGTTTCTTTGTGACTGAAAATGAAAAATTTCTATTTGTTCATGTCCTGGCCATTCCTTAAAAATGTGTTCATTTATGTATTTCATATTTATTGACTACATCTTAGACACCTTGTTAACTGCTGGTTCTAGATGTTAGTAAAATATAGACCTTCCTGCTCAAAAGGTCACAGTATTTGTGGGAAAACAAAAAAATGAACAACCTATGTCTCAAAGAGCTTTGTACTTCCCAAAGAGAACACACCTAGTAGGTTCAATAAATACATGTATCATACATAGATGTATAAATAGTTAATGCGATTGAAAACTAGAGATAACTGCTTTTCGATTCTGAGGAAATGATGATTATATTTCACCAGGAGCTCAATACCACTCTGAGAATGAGGGCTTAACCCCCGTCCTGACTCACTGCATCGCTTTTCTGTATAAAAATACACAAGTCTGTATATACGCTCTAGAAAAAGGCTTATCTGGCATGAATTTCAGATAACAAGAAGAAAACTTCAAGAGGTTCAGAGAAGCATCCAGAAGCTCAGATGATTGGCACTAATACAACTTGCTTGACAGGAAAATAGAGCTGTAAATCTCACAAAATTAGATGATCTTTGAAGAATTTCAAAACCTCCTGCTATTAATTGGAAATCCCAGAAGAACCACTTCTTTTAAAGCATACTGATAATATGCTTTACAGCTTAATATTCAGAAGCCTATGTTTTGGCTAAGTGAGCTTCAGGAAAGAAGGAAACTTGTGGTTCAGTTCCATCTACTCTGGAACCTCTGGTCAAAACATTTACTTCTGTGCTCAGCCATCTTATCATCTGTAAAATGGAGGCAACTCTAAGAACACATAGTTACACAGATGTTGCACAGTTTCATGTGTCATTGTCTTCATTTGTTTCAGAAAACCAATAACATCTAAGCTACTACTGCAAAGAGTGCAATGTTACTTGGGGTCATCTAGTGCAGCTCTGTCAAAGGAAAGAAAAGGAAAAGGGCCTAGAATAACTATAATTTTCCCAAGAGGACACTATTATTTTATGGTAAATCTGAGTCAAGAATCCTGATCTCTTTGATGACATTCCATTGTTCTTTCGTTGGGTTCTGAACAACCCAGAGAAAGAAAGAGAAATAAAACTCGTATGTGCTGTGTCACTGGTACAGGATGTGGCAAGATTGGAATTGGAGAACTACATATTAACAGGTATTTGGGAAATTCTTCAAACTAATTAAGATATATACCAGGTCCATAAAAAACAGTATGTTTTCTCAAGATGATTCTGTGGAATAAACAGAACTGGTAACTGAAGGTGTCTGTGTGCTGCAGTTCCAAACAGGATGGGTGAATGCTTGTTTTCTGGCACCTTGAAGACTCCACCCCAACATACACATTAAAATAAAATTAACATTTCAACTGGGTCATAGTTAATTCTGCATGCTCTTGTAAGTCAGCAAAATATTCCATATATCATTTAAGTTGTCACTCACTTTTTTTTTTTTTTTTTTTGCGGTACGCGGGCCTCTCCATGTTGTGGCCTCTCCCGTTGCGGATCACAGGCTCTGGATGCGCAGGCTCAGCGGCCATGGCTCATGGGTCTAGCCACTCCACGGCATGTGGGATCTTCCCGGACCTGGGCACGAACCTGTGTCCCCTACATCGGAAGGCGGACTCTCAACCACTGTGCCACCAGGGAAGCCCCATATCTGATTTTTGTATTAGGACTCTTCTAATTTTTTATATACATTGGAAAATAACTCATGTCTTTCTAAGGTGTATATCTTTGATTATATTTTCTATTTTCATAAAGCTTCTTGTATTCTCTACTCAAAACAGTTGTAAATAATGGCTGCATGTAACTAATCAATAATCAGCCATTTTGTCCAGATTTTCAAATGTGTTGGTATAAAGCTACCATAGTATTCTTTTGTAATTAAAAAAAAATTACTCTGTTTTATAGCTAGTCCCATCTCTATCATATTTGCCAAATATTGCTTATTGTATTGGTCTTTCTAAAGAACAAGCTTTTGGTTTTATTTGTCAAGTTTACTGCTTTTCTTCTCTATTTTTGACTTTTCTCTTGATTAATTTTGTCCTTCCACTCTTTGGGATTTACCTTGTTCTTTTTCTATGTCTACTGTCCATTTCCTATAGCTTCAAGAGCCATTTTCAACAACTCAATGAGTTCTGCTGGCTGTGTCATGGCCACTTCATCATATGCCATTAAAACTTAATCTCATACACTGGGTGAAGACTCGGCAGTCTTATTTTGCTTTCAAAATTGTTCTATAGCCTTGGATCCTTCTTCTTCTCCTAAATTAGCACTATCATCAGGGAAAATTCTAGTGGGCCTAGAATTCTAGGCTTGCCTCTCCTGTAGTTTCATAATCAAAGAAAAAACATTTCCACCCTTTTTTTGATGTTGATCGAAAATTTAGCAACACTTCTTTGCACTGTATTCAAATCCCAAAATATAAGCAAGCCTTCATGCACACAGGCTCACTGAAATGTCCTAATTTTAAACTTTATATGACCTGGAACAATGACCTTTCCAAATACTCCACACTCTTCCTAGGTGTTCAGACTTTTTCATTCCTACAACATCTTTTACACATGGTCGATTTGTGTCATAAGTTCTTCCTCACTCCCACTTCTGAGTATATATCCAAAGGAAACATCATCATGATTTGAAGAGATATCTGTACTCCCATGTTCATTGTAGCATTATGCACAAGAGCCAAGGTATGGAAACAACCTAAGTGTCCATAGTAGATTAATGGATAAAGGAAATATGGTATATATATACAATAGAATATTATTCAACCTTAGAAAAGAAGAAAATCCTATCATTTAAGTCAACATGGATAAAACTGGAGGACACTATGCTAAGTGAAATAAGACAAAGACAAATAGTGCATGATGTCACTTATATGTGGACTCTAAAAAAATAATGAAATAAATCAACTCTTCCCTCCCTGGACATTTTCCTCAGCAGAATCTAGCAGCCTCTACTATGAGTGTTATCTTTTTTTTTTATTGTTGTACCAGATCACAACCCCAGGGAACCGATGTATTTACCGATGTATATCTACATTATAGTTTACCATTGTTATATTTCTTTGTAATTCATTCCTTCCACTTCTGGCATCAGAACCTCATTTTTACTTTGGAGAAGTTCTTGTGATTCAGGTAGGCTGTGTGTCTCCTTCCTAGGCTGTGTGACTTGGGGCTGGCTAGACACAGTGTTTTACATATACTCTATATGTCTTAAGTACTTATTTCTCTGTTTTCCATCATTTTCCCTCCAAATTTTTGTGTAGTTATTTTTTTTTAAGTTTATTTATTTATTTTTTTAATTAGTTTCTGCTTTATAACAAAGTGAATCAGTCATACATATACATCTGTTCCCACATCCCTTCCCTCATGCATCTCCCTCCCTCCCACCCTCCCCATCCCACCCCTCCAGGCGGTCACAAAGCACCGAGCTGATCTCCCTGTGCTCTGCGGCTGCTTCCCACTATCTATCTACCTTACGTTTGGTAGTGTATACACGTCCATGCCTCTCCTTCGCCTTGTCACAGCCCACCCTTCCCCCTCCCCATATCCTCAAGTCCATTCTCAAGTAGGTCTGCGTCTTCATTCCCGTTTTGCCCCTAGGTTCTTCATGACATTTTTTTTTAAATTCCGTATATATGTGTTAGCATACGGTATTTGTCTTTCTCTTTCTGACTAACTTCACTCTGTATGACAGACTCTAGGTCTATCCACCTCATTACAAATAGCTCAGTTTCGTTTCTTTTTATGGCTGAGTAATATTCCATTGTATATATGTGCCACATCTTCTTTATCCATTCATCCGATGATGGACACTTAGGTTGTTTCCATCTCCGGGCTATTGTGAATAGAGCTGCAATGAACATTTTGGTACATGTCTCTTTTTGAATTATGGTTTTCTCAGGGTATATGCCTAGTAGTGGGATTGCTGGGTCATATGGTAGTTCTATTTGTAGTTTTTTAAGGAACCTCCATACCGTTCTCCATAGCGGCTGTACCAATTCACATTCCCACCAGCAGTGCAAGAGTGTTCCCTTTTCTCCACACCCTCTCCAGCATTTATTGTTTCTAGATTTCTTGATGATGGCCATTCTGACTGGTGTGAGATGATATCTCATTGTAGTTTTGATTTGCATTTCTCTAATGATTAATGATGTTGAGCATTCTTTCATGTGTTTGTTGGCAGTCTGTATATCTTCTTTGGAGAAATGCCTATTTAAGTCTTCTGCCCATTTTTGGATTGGGTTGTCTGTTTTTTTGCTATTGAGCTGCATGAGCTGTTTATAAATTTTGGAGATTAATCCTTTGTCAGTTGCTTCATTGGCAAATATTTTCTCCCATTCTGAGGGTTGTCTTTTGGTCTTCTTTATGGTTTCCTTTGCTGTGCAAAAGCTTTGAAGTTTCATTAGGTCCCATTTGTTTATCTTTGTTTTTATTTCCATTTCTCTAGGAGGTGGGTCCAAAAGGATCTTGCTGTGATTTATGTCATAGAGTGTTCTACCTATGTTTTCCTCTAAGAGTTTGATAGTTTCTGGCCTTACATTTAAGTCTTTAATCCATTTTGAGCTTATTTTTGTGTATGGTGCTAGGGAATGATCTAATCTCAAACTTTTACATGTCCCTGTCCAGTTTTCCCAGCACCACTTATTGAAGAGGCTGTCCTTTCTCCACTGTACATTCCTGCCTCCTTTATCTAAGATAAGTTGGCCATATATGCGTGGGTTTATCTCTGGGCTTTCTATCCTGATCCACTGATCTGTCTTTCTGTTTTTATGCCAGTACCAGACTGTCTTAATTACTGTAGCTTTGTAGTAAAGTCTGAAGTCAGGGAGCCTGATTCCTCCAGCTCCGTTTTTCGTTCTCAAGATTGCTTTAGCTATTCGGGGCCTTTTGTTTTTCCAAACAAGTGTAGTTATTTTTTAATTGACATTTGTAATCCTTTCTTTTGTTTGACTAAGGTACTGTTCAACCGATCTTCTGAGTGTTTAATTTCAGCTTTTTTAATTCTAGAAGTTTCTTTTGGTTGCATTTCACAGATAATGTTTGCTTAAATTGTACATGTTGTCCTTTTCTTAATACATTAATCATAATTTTAAATAATAGTTTCATTGAGATATAATTTACTTTCCATATTATTTAAAGTGTACAATTTAATGTGTTATGCATCCACCACCACAATCAATTTTAGAACTTTCATCCACCCCCCAAAAGAAAAAGAATCTATTATAGGTCACTCACTCCCCCATTTCTCCAAACCCTAGGCAGCCACTAATATACTTTGTCTCTACAGATTTGTCTAGACTGGACATTGCATACAAATGGAATCATACAATTACTTAGCATGTTTTCAAGGTTCATCCATGTTGTAGCATGCATCAGTACTTGATGTCTTTTTATGGCTGAATAATATTCCATGGTGTGGATATTACTATGTTTCATTTACCCATTCACAGTAAATGGCCATTTGGGTTATTTCCACTTTGGGGCTCTTATGAATAATGCTGCTGTGGTTGGATTTACGTGCAAGTTTTGTATGCAGGTCTAGATTTGTTTTTTCAGTTAACAGACTATTTCGGAGCAGTTTCTGCTTTACAGAAAAATTAAACAGAAAGGACAGAGTTCTCATACCTCCTTACCTCTCTACCCAGTTTCTCCTATTATTAACATCTTACACTAGCGTAAGACATTTGTTATAGTTAATGAACCCATATTGATACATTATTACTAACTAATGTCCATGGTTTACTTTAAACTTCATTCTTTGTTTTGTACATTATATGATTTTTTGACAAATGTGCAATAACCTGTATCCACCATTGTAGAACCATACACAGGAGTTTCTTTGCCTTTAAAATTCCGTGCTTCACCCATCCTTTTCTCCCTCCCCACAACCTCTGGCAACCACTGATCTTTTGACTGTCTCCACACTTTGGCCTTTTCCTAAAAGTTCATATAGCTGCAATCATATAATATGCATGTAGCCTTTGCAGATTGGCTTTTTTTCACTTAGCAATATGCATTTAAGCTTCTTCCATGTCTTTTCATGGCTTCATAGCCTTTTCTCTTTATTGCTCAATGCTATTCCTTTGGACCGATATACCATAGTTTGTTTATCCATTCCCCTATTGAAAAACATTTGGTTGATTTCAAGTTTTGGCAATTATGAAAGAAACTGTTATAAATATCCATGTGCAGGTTTTATGCGGACATAACTTTTCAGTTCCTATGGGTAAATACCAAAGAGCATGATTACTAGATCACTGTATGGTAAAAGTATGTTTAGTTTTGTAAGAAACTGCCAAGTATCCTGCTAGCAGCAAATGAGAATTTCAGTTGTTCTGCATTGTCAACAACTTTGGTATTTCAGTATTTGGATTTTAGCCATTTGAATAGGTGTGTAGTGGTATCTCATTATTGTTCTAATTTAAAATTCCCTGATGACATGGAATGTGTAGCATCTTTTCATATGCATATTTGCCGTGTGTCTATTTTCTTTGTTTAATCATAGTTTTTTGTTTTTTAACCAAAGGCTACTAACTCTTGTCCTCCTTGTCTATTTATATTGTCTTTTTTCTTTCTTTTATTTTTTTTTTGAGCTTTTGATCATTTAGTCTTTTTCCTGGTATGTCCAATTATTTTGTATATTAAAATTGGGCTTAACTTATTTTAGGAAACTATAAAGATACCTCCACATTCTGGATGTTGTTATTGTTCTCTTGAAAAGATTTCCTTTTGCCCATGGCAGACAGTTACTATAGGGACTGGAAACCTTAGTCCATTCTCAGTTTGAGCTCATTCAAAGCTGTTTTTCAGTCTGTGTGAAGGGTGCTCTATTTCTGTCTTGTCCTTCCTCTACGGTGTTGCCCTTTGGGATTACCATGTGAAAGTTTGTATTCTCCCTATTCCCAACTACCCTTGTATTTGTTACGCTTTAAATGTAATGGTTCCCCCAGCCCCGTGAGACTAAGGATACGTGTAGCTTGTCATTCCATTAGTTGTTGCTTTTAGCTTGAGCTCTTGCCGTTTGGCTTCTGTGGGTACAGTCTTTTGAACTCCTTGGCTTTTCAGCTCCTAGGCTGTATGAGTTGAATCAGCAAATGCCCCAAGGAGAAAAGCTGCACCAAATGTCAAGCTTGCGTCTGTGTTTCCCTTCTCTCCAGAACTTGGCCCACATGTCTTGGTGTCTCTCAAACATTCGGATGCTGGTGAACAGATGTTTTCTTACTTTATCCAAGTTTTCTAAAATTTCTTGAGACTTCCCCTGATCTTATATTATTATTGAAGTATCATCTCAATTATCCTTAGGAAGAAAATTTACAATTTTATATTTTATTTTTTTATTTTCTATATTACCTCAGTTTCTGTAGAGACCTTTTACCTGATAGTTCAGTCTAGTTCCTGTTTACCAGTAAGATGGAGATAGGTGGAGGCTAAGAATATTGGGGGGGAAATCACTGATGAATGATATATCTCGTTCTTTTTGTTTTTCCTCTCCTTATTTACTCTGGCAGCCTACATTTGTCCTTCTTGATTGGACCCAGTTGCCCAAATAAGCAACCCACTCTGGCAAAGACCTGACTTTACTCTCAGAAATGTCTGCATGTTAGGATAAGCTAGATGATGAACACCATGCCAAAGTTCTTTGTGTGACCAGTCAGAATGGCCATCATCAAAAAATCTACAAACAATAAATGCTGGAGAGGCTGTGGAGAAAAGGGAACCCTCTTGCACTGTTGGTGGGAATGTACATTGATACAGCCACTATGGAGTACAGTATGGAGGTTCCCTAAAAAACTAAAAATAGAACTACTGTACGACCCAGCAATCCCACTACTGGGCATATACCCTTAAAAAAACGTAATTAGAAGAGACATGTACCACCATGTTCATTGCGGCAGTATTTACAATCGCCAGGACATGGAAACAACCTAAGTGTCCATCGACAGATGAATGCTAAAGATGTGGCACATATATACAATGGAATATTACTCAGCCATAAAAAGAAATGAAATTGAGTTATTTGCAGTGAGGTGGTTGGACCTAGAGACTGTCATACAGAATGAAGTAAGTCAGAAAGAGAAAAACAAATATCATATGCTAACACAGATATATAGAATCTAAGAAAAAATAATTGTTCTGAAGAACCTAGGGGCAGGACCGGAATAAAGACGCAGACGTAGACAATGGACTTAAGGACACGGGGAGGGGAAAGGGTAAGCTGGGGTGAAGTAACAGAGTGGCTTGGACATATATGTAAATGTAAAATAGATACCAGTGGGAAGCAGCTGCATAGCACAGGGGGATCAACTCGGTGCTTGGTGACCACCTAGAGGGGTGGGGTACGGAGGGTGGGAGGGAGACACAAGAGGGAGGAGATATGGGGATATATGTATATGTATAGCTGATTCACTTTGTTACAAAGCAGAAACTAACACAGCATTGTAAAGCAATTATACTCCAATAAAGATGTTAAAAAAACAATAAGTTAGAGAGTAAAAAAATTCAAAAGAATTGGCCACACTCCTCCAACAGATTCTCTAACCTTTAACAGAACAGAATTCACACTGAATCTGGTTTATGAGTAAAAGACAAGTCAACTTTAAAGTGGATCAGGGCTGACAACATTTCTTTCCATGTGCCTGCTTTGGAGCCATATTTATGCTGACCACTCAAAACCTTCCTCTTGAGTATTCTGTGATATATTAGAACCAGGAATAAGGGGTGTTAGTGCTGGAAGGGTCAGCCAGTGGTCTGCGATTTAACTCACATATCCTTTCTGCACCAGACTCTTTAAGATCATTGAGTTAGCCTAAGAATTTTGAAGCTGTAGAATTCAAGACAGTACATTACAATAGGCCAATATTACTATTCTCCTGCTCTGACATTCTCCACTGATGGACAGATGAAGGAGAAGGAAGGGCAGTCACCAGTAACTGAAAGTAAATGAAACTGGAATATTATAATTCAGTATCATTTGAGTGACTGAATTGGCTGGCAGAGTGTTCTCCAGTTAAGGGTGAGGGAAGATTAATTCTGCACATGACACCACTACTGTATTTATACAAGTCTACTGGGACAGTTGTTTGCCTTGAATTGGTTTCTTCGTTCATTTCAGTCAGACAGTTGTGTTGACTGATTTTCCTTTTTGATGTATGAAATGACAGTTTGACTGAATTTACCATTTAATTTACACTAATGCACTGTAAAAACGATACATTAGTCAAATTGGATTGGCAGGTATGGAAATGTTTACCCCAGAAATAGACAGAAATATAATATTGCCTTCTACAGAAATGTAAGTCACATGCCCTGGATTCTGGGGAAATGTTCCAATTTTAATGATTTTACCACGTTTCAAAAATGTAGGGTCACTGATCCCATAGTAAAAATAAGAAGATCTGTGAAGTCCAGAAAAACACAGTTTTGTGTGACTGACAGTCACATAACACAAAAGAAAAAACTATGATGAGATAAATTTTACTGAGTTTCATACTTATCAAGAGGTGTTTCTATGTTAAACTTCTGAGTCTTATTCTAGAAGTTCTTTAGGAACAAACACTTCAAATATATTCATAGAAAACCCTCTTTATTTGTAATTTCATTCTTCCAATATTTATAGTTACTATGACAGGCCATTTCTCCACGTCCCATCCCATGATTCTCTGCTCCTATTGAACATTTGGACATTCATGGCATGAGCAGGAAAGTGAAGCAGTTTTTGAGATTATTGAATAATGCTGATTTTATAAAGACTGCTTTATTCCATAGTTGACAAACTTATAATGGTACCGATGCTTGGATACTACTCTTAGAGATGAGAAAGCTCTTAAAGAACCTTCCGTATTCCATTCACCAATCTGTGTTCTTGTTCAAAGCAAAATGAATTCCTTTCAAAATTATCATATTACCTTAATTTTTAATCTTAAAATAAGATTAAAAATTAAAATAATTAAAAATTAAAAATCTTAATTTTTAATCTTAAAATAATCTATCTGTGAGAATGGGAAGTTTGGGTAGGAAAAAGTGACAGAAGATGGGACAAAACGAGAATTCATAGAAAGACAAAACAGAATTTTTTAAATGGTGGGTACAAACTTCTGTTTCCAACTATATCAGTTTACCTTAGGAAAACGTACTAGAAAGGCCAAATAAATCATAAGCAACATTGGACTGTGAGCATTAGAAAGCTACTGAGGTAGCCATGACCTAGAAAAGTAAAATAGAGAAAGAAACTCACTGAAGTGAGAACAATATTCTGCACATGCTTTTCTAGCCCAGTCATTTAGAAACTACTGATGAAGAGCAAAAGTCTGAGAAACCAAATGTGGCTCCTAAGAGGTAGAAAAGCCAGTAGATCTTAGGCCAATGTCATAGGACTAAGGAAACCAGAGTTGGAATTGAGAAATAACAAGGCAGCTAGAATTTTAAGGACCAAAATCACAGAGAGAGTAAAGATTCAGAGAACAGAGCTGGATTCAGCAACAGTGTTCCCTTGCAGTATTTTCCATGTATAATAGGTAGATAAGGCAAGATGCTAAGAAGTCAAACAAAAGCTAACTGAAGTCAAAGCAAAGACTTAGTTGGCTCATAATGCTGAAGAGACAAAATTGGGGTTCAGAACCTATGAAAGATTTGTGGCCCAATGGAAAATGAATGATATGAATTAGGACATTGAAAGTCTCTACATATGTGTGTGTGTGTGTGTGTGTCTGTGTGTGCCTCTGTCTGTGTGTGTGTGTGTGTCTGTGTGTTAGGAAGGTTGATGCAACATCTACACTGAACCTTATAAAGAAGGAAAATAAGTATGAAGTTGGTCCAGTGACTGAGGTGATCTTCCCCTCTGCTCCCTACCTAAGAATAGGAAATTCTCTCCTCAAGAAAATATAGTTGACCCGTGAACAAGGTAAGGGTTAGAGACACTGACTCCCTGTACAGTCAAAAATCCACATATAACTTTATGGTCAGCCCTTCTTATCTGTGGTTCTGAATCTGAGGATTCAACCAACCACAGATCATGTAGTACTGTATTACTTATGGAAAAAAAATCCATGTATAAGTGGATCTGTGCAGTTCAAACCCAGGTTGTTCAAAGGGCAACTGTAACGTCATTCAGGTTCCCTACAACTTGTCATATCCCAAGTCTGGTATTCACTGAAGAACCACCAAGACTACCAAGAAAAGGAGAATTAGAATAAAAAACAAAACAGAATCAGAATCATAGATGACCTAAACATTAAAGTTCATACATATTTTGGTAAATATTATCAAGTTCAAGAAAATAGATGACAAGGTGGAGAACTTAACTTGACAACTAGAAACTATAAACTGATTGAAGTTGAACTGATAGAATTAAAAATTATACGAAATTTCAAACTCAGTAGTGGATTGGACACAGGTAAAGAGAGGTAAGTGAACTGGAAGATAGCGTAGTAACAATATTAAGACTAAAACATGGGAAACGAAAAGAATAAAAAGTACACAAAAGCGCATTTGAGACATATGGGCCACAGTAAACATTTTTATCATATGTGTAAACTGGAGTCCAAAGAAAAAAGGAGAGAGAGATTGGGATGAAAACAATATTTCAGAAATATTAACAGCTGAGAGTTCTCTAAAACTAAAAAGAATATGTGGAGCCATAAATTCAATAAGCACTAAAGAATGCAACAAGAACAAATACAAAGAAAAGCACACCTAAGATCACCACAGTACAATTCATGAATAGTAAAGAAAAACATGACATCTTAAAAGCAGCCCAAGGAAAAAGAGAGAGATTACTTTCAAAGGAACAATAGGATTAAGATTACAGCTTTCTTCTCAATGAAACTGGACACTAGAAGATAATGGAATAACATTTTTAAGTGCTAAAGAAAAGAACTGCCCATTGGGAATTCTAGAGGCAGAGAAAATGTTGTTTGGAAGGAAAGATGAAATGAGAAATTTGCAGACAAACAAAATTTAGAAAATATGTTCTCATCAGAACTGACTGAATTAAATTATAAAGGGAGACCCGCAGGTAGAAGGAAGATTATCACAGACGAAAATAAGGAATTTATAAAGAATTATGTATAACAGAAAGGATAAATAAGTGGATAAACCTAAATAAAATCTAACAGCACAAAAGAGTAATAATAAAATATATCAAAAATTAGAATGCATTAAAACAAATGGAAGAGGAAAAGTAGTAAAAGAAATTTAAGATCTCAGCATTGCTTGAGAAGCAGTAAAAGAGCTAATAAGTCATGGTACATGTGTAACTGCTACTTATGTAAAAATAACAAGCTAATGCAAGGGAAAATGGAATTTGAAGAAATCTAAAAGGAAGAAAGAAGAGCAAAAAGAACATAACAAGGTGGGACAAATAGTAAACGAGGAGTAAACGGTCTATAAGAAAATACATTAACTGTAAATACTCAAATTAAAGGACAAGGATTATTGAAACAAACAAAAAACCTAATTCTATGCCACCTACAAGAGACAAGAGTCAGATTGAAAATTAAAGGATTCAAAACTTATGTCCTAACAACAATAAGTAAAATTGAAGAAGATTTTTTAATGTTAACATAGATTTGAAAGCAAAAAGTATCACTGGTGATAAGGCAGGATAATAAAACCCACTGTTACTTTACAAGGAATATATTATAAATCTAAACTTCAATGCAATAGATGAAGGGAAATTCCAAAAATCTAAGTAGAAATAGAAAAATCTAAATTACCTACATCAGTAACGTAGAACCACAAGAACAAATCAGCAGATTAGAGAAGATCTGAATACCATCATTAAAAACTTTGGCTTACATTTACATAAAACACTGCACCAACAATGATGGAATATATATATTACGCAGAAATTTTTAGGTGCACATGGCACATTTATAAAATTGACTATATTCCAGTTATAAAACAAGACTCCGAATAAGCAAGAAATTTTAAAATATATAACCAATATTTTACCAAATAGTTGGATATTAAAAACATACTTCTGATCATTATGTAGGTCAAAGGTAAAGTCGCAATGGGAGTTAGAATTTTATTAATTGAATGATAATGAAAATATGCCATAACAAAACCTGTGGGTTGCAAATAAAGCTGTGGTCACAGAGAAGTTTATGTATTCAAATTATATTCTCTAAATGTAAAAGGGACAGGAATAAAGCAACTAGAAGATAACCTATCACCCTGAGGTAGGCAGCTCCTGAACTGTACCTGGTGGGGAAGGCAGGGCAGAACTTCAGGAGGCCAGCTGAGAGCACGGTGAACGCCACGTCAGGAGCAGTCTCCAAGAAAGAGCACTTAATGTACAAAGGGATGACTAAAATATATTTAAGAGCTAGCACCTGACTCCTCTTAAGGATGACTTAACGTCGCTGGGGAAAAAATAAGAAGTGCTCGGTGGAGAAGGTGAATAGCTTTATAATTCCCTGGAGAATCTTGGTACCAGGACCACACAATGAAGAACTTGGAGTCCCCGTGGCTAATCCAGCAGAGAGAAAAGGAGAAACAGAGATGCGAGAGAAACTAAAGGGAACTCTTGGTGCAATTTGGTGCTGCTGCAGGCCCAAGTCCAGGTATGTGCTCTCTAGCTCCCCATCTTAAATAAAAGCCACCATGTTCCTTAGTCTTTCAGGTACTTAGAATTTCTCTTTAGAACCTGAAAATGGGGTCAGGTTTCCTGTCTGCATTGCTACAGTCCAAAATAGAGGCAGGATGGTTGAAATAGTTCTCTAGCTGGCAGAGGAGGCCTTGAAGCTGTGAGCCACTCACTGCAAACCAGCAGGACATGAAGGATTCTTGAGCAGATCTGAAGCTACTGGGAGGCCTTTCAGGAGTTAAATCCCATAGTAAATACTGTACCTTCATTGGCCCCTTCTCCCTCTCTGTCCAGTCTTCCTCCACTCCTATGGGGGCCCTTTGGGGTTAAATGAGCACTCTTTGACTTGTACTTGGTGGTCCCAGAACTTGACTTGGGCCTGGAGACTTCCATGAAAAGTCTGCCTTCCACCTACTGGCTTGGGTTTCTTGGTCTCTGTGCTCCAGGCTAATCCCTTCAATCTGCCTTTTCCATTTCTGCCAATAATCCCCCTCTCCAGACCTTCCTAATGCTCTTCTGGGGTGGGAGGAGACTTACTGAGGGCAATGTTTATTTCTAGAGGGAGAGGTGACCACATGACTTCACAGTGGTCGTCCCCTTGATTACTCAGTTTCTGTCTAGATTAGTCGTGGGTGTCTGTGCACCCCAGCCTCACCCCCAGGAGGCTGTAGAACACTGTCCTTATCTCAGCCCTGAGCCGCTCTCTATCCTCCTTCCCTCAGACTCGCAGGCTTTCTGGACCCCTGAGGAAGATAAGCACGTCACAGAACCTCTGCTACAGAACCAAACATACTGAAACAAAGCTATTGAAACAACAGAAAAAGAATACATGAGGATTGTTTCTCCTGAGCGTTCAATTACCTAGGGGGCCTTTAGCAAACTTTGACTGATAAATCTAACCTTTCTTTCCTTGGCAATAGTTGATCACACTGTGAGGAAAACAAGTTAGGGAATGGAAAAATACTATTTGGATTTCAAGGAAATAATAAAGATGCAGGGACTATCTTTGACTTTTGCAAGGTGAGAAGAGAGTTTACATTTTGATTATTTGATGGCAGGAATCCCTTTTAAAACAGGGCCAGTCTGCATGATGCATTTAAAAAATCAACCTTTTCAAATATAGCCATAGCCCCCACAAGGTTTCTTGATTTCTCTGGGGTCAGATACACCATCACATTTCACACTGGTGCCCTGTATATGAAAGTGATAAACATAATCTGGAAGCACGGCAGTGGCTAAAAATATGGAGCTGGCAGCCACACGTTGAAATGATTTTTTGCTTTTAATTCATTGCATAAAATGCTAATGTCCAAATTCAGGCAGGTAGATCTTACCAACCATCAAGAGCTTCAACCCTGCTAACAGCTAAGTATGCACTTTTAAACCCTACTTTGACTGCTCCAGAAACTTACTGGGTTTCTTTAATGCCTCTGTTACTATTTCCTTTGTGTCATTTTGTTTTTCTTTAAAAACATAGCTGTGTGACTTTGGGGAAGTTATATTATTTCCTTGAGACTTGGTTGCCTTCTCTGTGAATATCTGGGTATAATTTTAGTATTGCTCAATAGAATTTTTAGTGATAATGAAAATATTCTATACCTGGACTATGCAAAGCAGTATGCAATAGCTACATGGAGCCAATAAACATCTTTGAAATATGGCAAATGCAACTGAGGAATTGAATTTTTAATCTTATTTTAAAATTTGTTTACATGTAAATAATGCCACGTAGCTAGCATCTGTTGACAGTACAGATCTACATAATATTTTAAGGACACTCCACTCAAAAACTCTACCATTCATTTACTCAATCTAAATATTTTTGCCCTCTGACAAACAGAAAATAATTTATGCTTCCCTTGAAATTATCTGTCAAGACCTTTATCAGTTTGGGGACATTATATTCTTAAAATTGACTTTGCTTTATGATACTTTAATAATGTTGGAGTTCCCTGCCCTTGGTATCACCTTTGTGATGATGGGAAATATTGTGGATGATCAAGGACCATTTCAAGAGATCATGGAGAGAAACCTCCTTCTGGATTTAATTTCATTATGAGGATGTCAAAATGCTTAACTACTTAAAATAAAACCCATACCGTTTTTATGCTGTTATATTCTATATGTAGCTGGAAAAATGTTAAAAATATTTTTAAAGAACTGCACAACTATTTTTGAAGCTGATTTGGCTGTTCAAGGCTTGCTAGCACTTTATCCATCTCAGTACTATTTCACTTAGTAAACAAATGCAGTTGCCATAATTGCTGCATATGTGCCTGTGTTCCTTTCTAGGTTATATGTTTTTGAAGTTAGAAACTATATTTATATCACAGCCCCTATGTATAGCACAATATCCATTGCTAATTCAGATTGTGTTTTAAGATATGAGACAAAATTTAAGACTTTTATTATAGTCATAAACATCTAGCAAACCAACCAGAAAATAAAAGCTAATTTTCAATTGGTTGGCCAAGAACAAAAAAGAGAGGAATACCTAGTGCAAAACCATATCTCTAAAAACTACTGTTGGATTTAGAGCACACACATGCTAAACTTATTTTAAAATATCTTCTTATCAAAGATTTGAGGTTGGACCTGAAAAAATTATATCAGAAGTGAAAATAATCATGTGGTCTGACCAGCCTGGATCACACAAAGTAAGTGTATACTATATATAAAGTAGATAAACTACGAGGTCCTACTGTATAGCACAGGCAACTATGTTCAATACCTTGTAATAACCTATAATGGAAAAGGATCTGAAAAAGAAATATATATATCTGAATCACTTGGCTGTACACCTGAAACACAACATTGTCAATCAACTATACTTCAAGTAAAACAAAACAAAACAAAACAAAGTAAGTGTAAAGGGAAGTATAGTTTTATAAATTCACCTCTGATATCCAATGGACCAACTTAAAGACAACAGAAACTATAACTTTCTAGGAGACAGGACATGGCCAGCAAACCAGGCCGTTACCCTCGGTAACGGTCATACCTGCCAAAAAATATACAGACTAGCCTGCATTCATGAATACATAGGAATTCTTCATTTATCTGGCATTGTTAGGCAATGAGGTATTGTATGTTAGGAGGAGTTTTTTTAACATGACAAATTTAAGAGGAGTTATTTTAACCTTCACTGGGTAATTTTTTTCTAAAATTAAGAAATGTATCCACTGGTGTATCTAATGTTTCCGTGATAACTCGGGGTCATCAGTTCAATCAACATTTGCATGAATAATGCAAATGGAAAATGCTTACTGAAACTGAAAATGACATAGCACTGGCTGGAATAACTGATGAGAGAGCAAGAAAAAAACAAAAATGAAAACAAACCGTGATCAAGAAAGAATCAGTCAAGTTCTGACTTTCTGTACTTAGTTTCAATAAGAGATACCACAAATCCCAGCGAGAGACTCCAGCATCATTAGCTGTCTTTCTCCTTTGTTTCCACCTTCCTTTCCTTTTCCTTCTACCCTAGATTGTTCCAGGAAATGTTTATAGCTGTTTCCAAGACAAATTCTAATACTTTCTCTCCCATAAACTTCACAATATGTCCATGTGATAAATAGTGTGGAGGTAAAAGACAATTCATCACAGGGACATCTCCTATGAAAATAAAATTAGAAACTAGCTTCTAAACATGCAGAGAGAAGGGTGTGGTGTCAGGCACTAATTTCCTTGTGAATTCCTCTCCATTTCTAATAGATGCTTTTATGTACCAAGATCCCTTTTTATTGGTGTCCTATTCCAGACTGTTCCACTACGCCCATCCTCATCCTGTAAAATACATTCACACTCTTTTGTGACTCTACTTATTTGCCAAGTAAATAATCAATCATAGAACTGTCAGAATTAAATATAGAGTGAAATTAAAATACTGGAGTCACTTGGAGGGTTTAAGCAGCTCCACCAGAAAATACTGGGCATGGATTTAAAAAGGCTGTGCAGGACTTGCTCTTGTCCAAGTTCTTTCTCAACAAGTATGTGAAATAAGCCTAAATTCAGAGTTAATCAGATTGGCCTGCTTTCTCAGGTGGACTGGAATTCACTGCTCTTTCCCCTCAACTCCCTGATGTCAGTGGCACTTTCTGGAGATGAGGTGGACTTCTCTGCCTACTGCAGAAGCTCAGTTCCCCCCGGGCCCACTCCCTGTCTGAATCCCACACTTGAGGCCAGATGCCAGCCTTCCCAGAACATTCGTGGTCTCATTTCAGTTTTTGACCTGCTCAGATTGAGTCCCTGTAGACTCTTTCTCAGCTTGAAACCTGATCTTCAACCCCTTTCCCTGACCTCCATGGTTACCTTCCTACTTTAGGCCTCAGGTGCTTTAGCTATAAAATGATATAGTTGCCCTTAATTCTAAAGTCTTCTTTCTAAAGCTCTACAATGTGCTGGCTCCTTGAAAATGTTTCTCTTTGCTGGTTTTAATTTTGTAGAGAATTAAAAGCACAGCTACTCTAAGAGACAGTAAGTTACATTGGATAAGGAAAGTGTGCTTTTGTAGTTAGATTAACAGGGATGGAAGACGACTTAGTGTGTTTTAAGATACGCATGATCCATTCACGTGAGAGTCAGGGAATGAAGGGGAAGAGAGTTAATAAAATACCAAACGATTGTGACAAATTAAGTTAACCAAAATGTAACTGATTAGTTACTACTTGAATAAGCCACACATATCCAATTCAAGTTTTCCTTTATTTTTCTAAGAAGGGATCCCAATGAACTGAGTCCCATGTTCAGGAACTCCACATTCAATGGCTTAGTCTTTAAAAACTGTTATGTTGCTGGAAGGTGAAATATTGCCCATCAGTCCTAATTGATATTTAGCTATCACGCACATTTGAAATAAATTTATTACTTTGCCTGATCCCAATGTAATACATTCCAAAGGGTGCAAAGAGCACACGAAAATTTATGGAGTCTCCATCTTCTACACTAAAGTGTGCAATAAATTACATATTATTGGGCCGTGAAATACACAAGCCATAGAAACCACACCATTAGGAATGTATACAGTGGTAAACAGCAGGTAATGATAATGATATAAAACAAAATAGACACTGTGTAGGTTGGCACTGCTGCCAATAATGCAATCATTAAATGCATTCATATGCATCTACGCTAGGTAAGCTCTTTGAGGGCAATTGCTATGAATTCTACATACCTGTCAGGATATTATATATAGCCCAGTTTCTATGGCCTTTATTCAGAGACGCTGAGAATGGGTTACTGTGGGTAAATTCAGACCTTTTCTCAATATAGAATTTGGTCAACATGCATTCTGAACAGCAAAATTTCACACTGCTTTCAATTTTCCTACACTAATTGCCACCTCAACAAATGCAGGATTAAGATTATAAGAAGTTAGAAGGGAAAGATGGAAGAAAAGAAGGAAGGTAGAAAAAAGGTGGGTATGGAGTACTTCAACATTTATGTAAAGAGTGGACCTAAAACTAACCTGAGGTTACCCTAAACTATTAGCATATGCTATAGAAACTTAAATGAAAAAAAAAACAAAAACAAAAAACAAACCCAGCAAGGGAAACTCAAAGATTCTTTGTTTTTTCACTTTACTGCATATACATGTCCATCTTAAACAATCTACATGCTCATATCCAATAAGAGAGCATTGTTTTGCAAGGCTATTTGGGTTCTATCGGCATGTAAAGGTCGGACAACTCAACTTTAGCAGAGTTAGCCTTCAGGTGAATAATTGCTTCTTTCAGGTTGTAAGCATTTGAATTTTCCAGAAATGTTTCCCAAAAAATGAAAACTAAAAGAGTCCTAGGACAGTGCCCTTTAGAAGTTTTATAGTATCAAGGTTTTTGGAGGAAGAGTATCCTTGTTGATTATCAACACAATGATTCCAAGCAGGTCAATTTATGCTGAGGATATTATATAACAGAACCCACTTCACCTCCATTATACTGACAATGATCTTCCTTACTTCAACCTTGTGCTTCTCAGTAAAGTTGAAAATACTGAGCCAAGAACAGACAGTGACAATGCCAGAGACTCACATGTACCTATAGGTGCCTTCAGACAACATGAGCCACCCAGGCTAACATCCTGGTTTAAAACATCCCTACATGAATGAATCTCAAAAACCATACGCTGAGCAAGTGAAGCCAGATCAAAAGGGCACCTACTGTATTATTCAACTTACATGAAATTCTAAACTGGGCAAAATTCATCTCTAAAGATAAAAACCAGATCCGTCGTTGCCTTGGGGTGGGAGATGGGGATACTTTTGCAAAAGCCTAGGAGGAAACTCTCTAGGGTTGTAGAATTGTTACCGATCTTTATGGGGGTGGTAGTTATACAAATGTACACATTAATTAAAAGTCACTGAACCGTTGACTAAAAATGTCTGCATTTTATTGTATGTAAATGATACCTTAATAAGGTTGATTACAAAATGAACCAAAAACCAAACAAAGCAGAAGAAAAACCTCTCAAGACCTCAAAGGAAATACACTCTTTTCTTCCAGGTTACCAGATTGGAAATGAGGCACTGGTCTATTCTACCCTCAGATTATCCCGAGGATTATCTAGTCTATTTTAAAGCACTAGAGTCCCCTATCAGAAAAACTCACCCCATGTTTAATTCCTTTGATTTCTTCTCTGCCTCTTCTGCCAACACGGTGAAGTCATTTACGGAAGAAAAACCAGCTTTTTCCAACTTTGCATCATCACATATTCTTTCCAAAGCTATTATTTATGGAATAAAATTTGGCTACAATTTGTAAAAATCTAGCTTTTTGAGTCTTACAAATCTTAACAGTTAACCTATTGCCTCCATTTGAATTTGGAAAAAACATCATTCTGAAAATGAATAGCTGAGATTTGACATTTTTGTCTTTTGTGATTTAATCTTCCCCTAAGAGAGAAGTGAGTAGGAAAGAGAAACACATACATAAAGAAAAAACAAATTATCTTGCTGCCTTTGCATGGTTATAATTTATAGGAGGCCCTTTTCAACAATAATCTATTATCAGAATCAATAAAATATAATCTCCATGAAGTCCAGGCCAGGATATTTGTCTCTTTCTCAGCAGATTGCAATACAAACCACATTCATGGATATGCTTCTTGATGATCTTTGTAATACTGTAACAGTTGACCATTTCCTCATGCCTCTTCACCTTAACGTAAACCTGGTTTTTCACTAATGACCTCACATTTCCTTCTCTATCACTGGGTTGTCGGCCTCTTTTCCAACTCCAACTCCAACTCGCATTTCACCCTGGAACCAAAGGAAGAGTCACACCTTCCTGCTTTTTAGTGATACCTCAAGGTCATTACCATATTGTGATCACCCTGAAGAATAGCCAGGCAATTGTTATTTCGGAGCCTTCTGACAGTTTGTAGCTCTAAAAATTAACTAAGGACCACATTTGTCTAAAATAGCCTAGTTTAAGATTTTGGTAATACAGCAACAGTAATTCCGAAGTCATTTATGACAATCAGTGTGGGAAGCACCCTCCTTCGGGAAGACCCTTTGCCATACAATACTCTTTCCCTGTCAAGTAATGAGGAAGCACGGCCGTGGAAAGTAACCTTTTGTGGAAAGAAATACTTGGCTTCGAGAAGACTTGAAGTTCATACATTTTTCTTGAATTAGATTCCCCATTAATTACTTTATCCACAAAGAGGTCATTATCAGAATTATGTTAAGCAATTAAGGAGATGCTACTCCACATTCTTTCAGCTTGTTGACCTTTCTCACTTTATTTCATGTGGCTATCTGAAACATCACTGATTTACACATCCTTCTTCTTTTTTTTAACAGATTTCTTTGTGTGTGTGTCCCTATGATGAAAACATCATTAAAATAAAATATCATGAATAAACTCTTAAGAAGCAGAGTCTACTTAAAGTCCTGGAAAATATGCAAGCACTAATATTCATGGACAACACTACACTCTGAAAGTTCCAAATTTTGTTGATCTCTATTTTGTCTAGGAGTTTTCAAATTTCCTACCATGATCATTTGTTAGTTTTATAATTACATAATAAAGGCATTACATCATAGAATCTTTTGTTATCCATTGCAGTTTTAAAACTATTCCTTGTCCTCAGCAGATATGTCATAGATTATTAGTACAGAAGCAAAGACTTTCAACATAACAGTACTTTATAGTGAGAAGAACTATACTGAGCTATCTCTATCCTAAGACAATGCACTAGAAAAGCACTAGGAATTCTGAAGCACTAGGAATACAGAGACGATCAAGGGGCAAGTTCCTTGCCTTCGAGTATACATAATCATTATAGCAAATGCTTAAATAGCACTTAGTATATAACTCACCACAGCAGACTTATTATACTCCCTCTTAATAGGTGAGCAGAGGAAGCCACAGGAAAGTCATAGGGTAAAGCCAGAATTTGAACCTAGGTAGACTAGTACACTCTCCATGGCTTTAACTACTATGTTAAAATATATATATATAAAAGTTATATATATATAACTCGAAATATTCCAAAGTTACAAAACACTTATCTACCAAAACTCAAAAAGGAGCACACAAACTTGAATAGAAAATAAACATGTAAAAGTTCATAAATAAACCACAATATAACCTGTTCCACATAATATACTGACTGCAGTGTCCTGGGCCTCTCCCATCCTTAGGTAGCTGGAAATTACAACAAAATAATACTTTTCACCTTTGGAAGCCACACCATCTCTCATGCCAACCAACCAATTACTTCCTTAGAGAGAATAGGAAATTAACCTGAAGAGCATTATATATATATATATATATATATATATATAGCATTACTGATGTAGAATCTTTGTTCAAAGACAAAAACATCAATAATAGCAGAGGGAACTTTACAATTGCAGGCTTCAGATAACCTCTATATTTCTCGGATTTTATGCTAAATCATAAAATGCCATATTGTGTCTGAAGCTATTTTTTCAATAGTCCATTTTCTTAAATGGACTAGCAAAGCAGTAAATACTGAGGAACATTTTGGCTCTCAAATCCTAAAGCCATTCTGATTATGCCTGGGTCATCATGGGGACATCATCGGAACTACCAGAGGACTGGCTGAAATACCAGTGTTCTGGCCAGCTTATAAATTAGAAATTATACAGAATCCAATTTTATTTTTTTGTTAAGTAATTCCTATGAGGCTTTTGGGATGTCAATGTAAAGTCCTTTGTTGTGTAATCTTTATCCATTAGATAGGGAACAATACCAATCCCCGTCATAAATACTTTCACAATCTGACACTGAAAATCCACTGTAGGGCATAGGACCTGCAAATAGGATATGAATCACACACATCCATCCACTCATTCAGACAATCCACAAATATTCATTTTTAAGTCTACTATATGCCAATAATGTACCGGGCTCGAAGATGCTAAACCATGCTAAATGCTGAAACAGACATACTCAGTTCTGGCCCTCCTGCAACTTATTACCTACAGAAGTGCCTTCATTCTAAATGGTCAGGTCTCAGCCAATGCTATTATCATCAGCAGGTGACCAAATGATAGAGCTTGCTTTCTAAACAAGCTCCACACTCTTTGCTTTCAACATTTTTGCTTTCCTTCAAGGCACATAATCCAGTGGTCAGTTTCTCCCAGTTAGTGAGGTTTGGGAAAATGTACCCAGTGAACAATTCCTTGTGGCCTCACTCTTTCCTCACACTCTCCTCTGTGCTCTTGAGCTAAAGAGACCTGGATTCAAGTCACTTGCTCTAACCTGATTATTTTAAAATAGGGCTGCTCCTGCTTTGAGGATTTCCACTGGACCAACACAGTAGCAAAGCAGCACTGAATCAGAAGCAGGTAAATTTCAAAATGACAGCTCTAAAAATATCCACTCTCCTTTTGTTCTCCTCCTATCCCTTTGCTCTGAACACCTCTGCCCTGAGGCTTTGCCTTTACCCTTCTCTGATTACTGCTCCAAAAGGGTTTCCAAGAGCGGGGAGCATTTATGGTTTCATTTGCTCCCAAGTCCTTGGTGGAAAAGGATGCTTGCTTCCTGATTCCTACTAATTCCACCCTCACATCGTTAACACAAAAATCATCATTTAAAAAAAAATTTCCTCAGCTTCATATTTCTTCTGGGCCAACACTGAAAGAATATTTTCAAAGAAACAATATCCTCTCTCCTTTGCTCTTCTGAGTTTCACGTTCTTACCTCCAGTCTCATTTTCAACCCTTATTATGGGATGCATCACAAAAACAGAAGAAAGTTCTTTGTGCTTTCCCTGTACCAGCCAATTACTCTAATTTCCTCCATCTCTAACGAACAGAATGCGAAATCAGCACGAAGCCTGATTATGTGACCTCTTCCAAGGGAAAGGTCTGAGAGTTGTCTATTTACTAATGAAGCTCAGTGTGTATTAAGGGTTGACTGAAGCAATCATCAGGAATTTTCATCCCTTAAATTAGTGTTTTCCACCAGATGCACATCTTTCATTTTGGATAATATAACTTTTAAGTTCAGGATACAGCTGGACAAAATAAAAGAAAAAAAGGTCACCAACACAACATTTGCAGTAATAACACAGTAACAGCTAGCATCCTTCCCTGAGGAATTCAGCCTACTTTATGGACACAATTTAGTACTAACTCATAAGAAAACTAACAAAGCCCAAAACCACTTCACAATAGCATAGAGAGGTAAAGGTCAAAACTTATTACTGCCAGGCCCAGCAGACAATGGCACCTACCGGAAAGAGCACAGGACAGGAAAACCTGGAAGCCTGTGTTCCAGTTTCGGTTATTCCTGTAAGCATTAGTATGATCTGAGTGAACTCAGCCTGCCCTGCTTTTGCCGTTTATAAAACCCTACATCATCCCCTCAGTAGAGTGAAATGCCACATCTGAAAAGTTGCAGATCTCTTTAGGAAATAAACAAAACTCATGCTTTCCAACCAAAATGGAATAATTCAGTCAATGGAGACAATAAAAATCTGCCATAAAGCAACTGTTTACTTGAAATCTATCTTTTGTGGTACATTTATTGGGGTAAGGAGGGTAAGGAAATCATAATGAGAGTGACCAATTATTCCAGAAATCAAGGTCATTGAGTTCAGATTCCAACTTTGACATTGACCCAGGCTTACAGAGATGTAAGATGTCCCAATACCTCAGATCCACCATACATGGGAGAAACAAGGTATGCAGACAGATCCTCTTATGTAGTGGTTTTTTTTTTTTTTTTTTTTTTTTTTTTTGCGGTAGGCGGGCCTCTCACTGTTGTGGCCTCTCCCCTTGCAGAGCACAGGCTCCGGATGCGCAGGCTCAGCAGCCATGGCTCACGGGCCTAGCCGCTCTGCGGCATGTGGGATCTTCCCAGACCGGGGCACGAACCCGTGTCCCCTGCATCGGCAGGCGGACTCTCAACCACTGCGCCACCAGGGAAGCCCTGTAGTGGTTTTAATACAGGGTCTTAGATTCGTTGCCATTCTTCACATCCAGATGTGTGCATTTTCCCTTGAATTTAGGCAGGCTTTCCATGGCTTCAAACAATAGAGTAAATTATGGTCAGTAAATTATGGCTGGTGGGCCAAATCTAGGCCTCTACCGGCTTTTATAAATGAAGCTTTATTGGAACACAGCCATGTTCCTCAGTATATGTATTGTTTGTGTCTGTTTTCACATCACAGCAGCAGAGCTAAGTAGTTGCAAAAGAGACTGTACGGCTTGTAAAGCCTAAAATATTGAGTGTCTGACACTTTGTGGAAAAAGGTCTCCAACGCCTGCATTAGTATGTAATGAAAGTGATGCTATGTAACATTTAAGACTAGGTCATAAAAGGTCATGCAGCTTTTGCATGAGTCTCGTGGAATGCTTGAACCCTGGACACTCATTCTTGGGATACTCTATCTTGAATCCTAACTACCACGTTATGAGAAGTCCAAGCCACATGGGCAGCCATTTATAGGCACTCCAGGCAACAGTCCTTGTTGGGCCCAGTCTTCAAGTCATCCCATCTCAAGGGCCAGACATGTGAATTAAATTATCTAGATGATTCCAGCCCAGCCATTTGAATCCTCATGAGCTGAGGTTTCAGACATCAGTCATGGAGTAGAGACAAGTCATCTCCTCTGTGTACTGTTTGAATTGCAGACCCACAGAATCTGGGCGCATATTAAAATTTTTGTTTGTTTCACCACTGAGTTTGGACTTCTTTATTATGTAGCAATAGATAACTATAGCACTGTGTCTGTACACAGGAGATCTACATTTCACAGAGCACATACTTTTAGATGTGAATGTTGACGCTCAATTTCTAAGAAGAATGTATACACACATATAAGTACAAAATGTTTATGTATATGTAAATATTAGACCTATATAAACTAATCTCTATTATCCATAAAATGAGGGGCCCTTGATAACGGCTAACATTTCTTTTCAGTATTTATTGTGTTCCAAGAACTGATAAATTCTTGCATTGTATGAATTTTCTCTTTTTTTTTTTTTTTTTTTTTTTTTGCAGCATGCGGGCCTCTCACTGTTGTGGCCTCTCCCGTTGCGGAGCACAAGCTCCGGACGCGCAGGCTCAGCAGCCATGGCTCACGGGCCTAGCCGCTCCGCGGCATGTGGGATCTTCCCGGACCGTGGCACGAACCCGTGTCCCCTGCATCGGCAGGCGGACTCTCAACCACTGCGCCACCAGGGAAGCCCTGAATTTTCTCTTTTAACCCTCATAGCAACTCGCTGAGAGAAATAATGTTATCTCTATTTTATAGATGAGAAAACTGAGGCAAAAACAGATAACATGCTCAAGAGTACTCAACCAGTAAATTTTAGAGTCAAGATTTGAACCCAAGTTCTCAAGCTTTAGATCCCTTACTCATAGTCACCAAGCTATATACTGAGGAAGGGGATGAAAGCTGAAGCCATTATCTCATGCTCAAGAAGTTAGACAGAAACTTAGCAGGTACGGTTGAAAGATGACTGGACTTGCAGTCGTAAGTCCAGAGCCTGGGTTATGAAATGAATTCTCCTCTCATCTAGATATAGGTTTGTTTTTAGAAAATGAAAAAGATCACTGCATATTTTGATTGTTAATTTCTGTAGTTAATGATTACCAAAGAATTGAATTTTACCAGGGAGCTATTTTGCAATGACATAAATTATTGATTCAAAATCAAACCTTTATTTTAAATTATTGATTCAAAATCAAATCTTTATTAAGTCTCCCTTGCATCAGAAGTCTTTCCCACTCTTCATTTCTTTTTAAACCCTTTCCTGTCTACTCTTGGCCAAAGCTTGAAGCCTAATTTAACATTTGGAAATCAAATAATGCAATAGTCCTAACACAGCAATTCCAATGCCTACTGAAATGGAAGCTCTAAATAATTTTTCAGATAATTTAGGAAATTAAAAATATTTACATCATAGATGCAAAGAGAGAAGTTACTTGTGTAATAAAATAAATGGTGAGAGAAAAGGTTTCTGGTCAAGTAGATTTGTTTAAATAGGAACACTAATCTGAGTTCTACCCCTGTGCTAAAACCCAGTGACAGGTTGCATACAGCTTCTAAAGGGATAGTTCAGTGCACTGGGTCAAATTCATGCCCTAAAATGTGGTATTATTAGTAGTACTAGAAGACAGAGTGTGACTGTCTTCTTTGGGACATAGATGAAGACCCCAAGATAGACAATATCAAGGACAAGTTATGTAGAATAAGATATTATTTCAGTCCTTGGGACATGTCATCCAGGATAGAGCAAGAAGTAGATTTATTATCAAGTACATGAAGCCAGAGACAGTAAGCAATGAGTGGTAGTTGGTTAAAATAGACAGGTTTTAGAAGTAGAGGCACGGATGTAGAAAACAAACTTAGGGTTACCAGGGGATTGTGGAGGGGAGGTTAAAATGGGAGATTGGGACTGAAATATACACACTACTCTACATAAAATAGGTAACTAATAAGAACCTGCTCTTCTTATTAGCACAGGGAACTCCACTCAATACTCTGTAATGGGCTATTTGGAAACGACTCTAAAAAAAAATACAAGTGGGGCTTCCCTGGTGGCGCAGTGGTTGAGAGTCCGCCTGCCGATGCAGGGGACACGGGTTTGTGCCCCAGTCTGGGAAGATCTCACATGCCGCGGAGCGGCTGGGCCCGTGAGCCATGGCCACCGAGCATGCGCGTCCGGAGCCTGTGCTCCACAACAGGAGGCCACAACAGTGAGAGGCCCACGTGCCGCAAAAAAAAAAAAAAAAAAAAAGTGGGTATATGTATATGTATAACTGTTTCACTTTTCTGCACACCTGAAACTAACACAACACTGTAAATCAACTATACTCCAATAAATTTTTTTTCAAAAATAGGTTTTAAGAACCATAGTCAGGGAGCAGTGTGGATTGGAAAGACCTGACAAGAAATATTTCTGCATCCTCAGACAGTGCTCCCCAAGCTGGCTATTGCAAGGGTGAGCACTTAAGAGATCTTTGACATAAGGAGGACATGAGATTAACAATCTATCCCAATGTGCATGAATTATTCTCCTCGGGGCTATCAGAAATCAGATGGCATCCTAGAGCAAGGGTCAGCAGATCTTTTCTGTAAAGGGTCAGATAGTAAATATTTTGGATTTTGTGTACCATACGTATCCATTGCAATTGCCTATCTGCTGCTGTAGCACAGAAACAGCCATGCACAATACCTTAATGAATGGGTGTGGCTGTGTTCAAGCAAAACGTTATGCACAAAACCAGGAGTCAAGCGAGATCTGATCAGTGGGCCAGAGTTTGCGGACCCCAGTTCTGGGTCAGTGTTCACAGCTGAATGAGTCATGAGGCCTTAAGTTCCAGTTCTCATTGTACTACTTTCTACCTGGGTGAACTTGGGTTCATCCTTTTATTTATATGGGCCACTATGTTAGTCAAGTTTCTCCAGAAAAACAGAACCAACAGCAGGTGTATACAATGTGCCCATATATATTGATAGATATAGATCTAGATATCAATATTGATACCTAGATCTATATCCATATCTATATAAAGATAGAGAAAGAGAGAGAGAGATTTTAAACAATTGGTTCACACAATAATAGAGGCTTGGTAAATTCATAATCTGCGGGTTAGGCTGTCTAGAGACTCTAGGAAGAGTTGCAGTTCAATTTCTGTAAGTCTTCTGGCAGAATTCCTTTTTGCCACAGGGAAGTCAGTCTTTGTTTTATTAGAACTTTAACTGATTGGATGAGGCCCACCCATATTATGGAGGATAATCTGCTTTACTCAAAGTCCACCACCAATTTAAATATGAATTTCATCCAAAAACACCATCACAGGGACTACCCTGGTGGCACAGTGGTTAAGGATCTGCCTGCAAATGCAGGGGACACGGGTTTGAGCCCTGGTCTGGGAAGATCCCACATGCCGTGGACCAACTAAGCCCATGCACCACAGCTACTGAGCCCGTGCACCTAGAGCCCATGCTCTGCAACAAGAGAAGGCACTGCAATGAGAAAACCGTGCACTACAACGAAGAGTAGCCCTCGCTTGCTGCAAATAGAGAAAGCCCACGGGCAGCAACGAAGACCCAACGCAGCCAAAAATATAAATAAATAAATAAATAAATACATACATACATACATACATACATACGTACATAATTTCAAAAACACAAACACGCCATCACAGAAATATCCAAAATAATATTTGACCAAATAACTGCGCATGGTGGCCCAGACAAATTGACATGGAAAATTTACCACCTAAGCCATAGTTTTGTCATCTCTTACTGAGAAATTTGACTTATCTGAGCTATTTTCATACCTAGAAGATACCTTCTACAGGTAACATGATTTGGCGCCAAAAGCCATAAGCTAGAGCATTTCATTCCAGGTCCCTCCTCAAATCTCCATGATAGGTAGAAATTTGACATCAGTAGTTCTTGAAATCTCCCCAGTGAATAGAATATGCAACCAGGGCTGAGAATCTGGAGATGTAGAGAGAATTTAAATTGAACTTTAGTTAAACAGTAAAACAAGCTCTGACTCTACTGGCTGGAGCTAGACAAGGGATATGCATTTAGTGGGAGGAGAAGATAAAGAACACTAGCGAGTAAATCAAATGCTTTACACCTGTGCTTAGCTAATTGTTACTCAGATAATTCAGACAATCTTACAGCATCTGAACCCTGAAATTCCTTAGTTCTGTTTAAAAAAAAGTAACTCTTCAAGTAACTGAACTCTGAGAATCATGTAAATCATAAAGAAAAAGAAGAAATCTTATTTTCTGAATTAGTTGATTTCATATATACTGTTTCACTTTCATGATATTAACTAGTTATCTTTCTTTCCATTTTATGTTTGAGGAAGTAAGGCTTTAAAAATCTCAGTAATTTTCTCAAGGTCACTTGTTAAGGGTGTGGTAGGCAGCATAATGGCTCCTAAAAATGCCCTCACCCTAATCCCTGGAACCTATTAATATGTTACCTTACATGGCGAAGAGGACTTTGCAGATATGACTGAAGTTATAGACCTTGAGATAGAAAGATTATCCTGGATTACCTCATGGAACAAATCTAATTGCATGAGTCCTTAAAAGCAGAAAACCATTCCCAATTGTAGAAAGAGAAAGATAGAGATGACTTAATAGAAGCAGAATCACAGAGATGCAACATTTGGGGTTTTGTAGGTGGAGAAAGGGGACTCTGAGTCAAAGACTATAAGTGACCGCTGGCAGCAGATAAAGTCCAGGGAACAGAAGCACCCCTAATAGCCTCCAGAAAAGAATGTAGCTCTGCCAACACTTTTTTTTTTCTTTTTTAACCATCTATATTGGAGTAGAATTGCTTTACAATGGTGTGTTAGTTTCTGCTTCATAACAAAGTCAATCAGCTATACATATACATATATCTCCACATCCTCTCCCTCTTGCATCTCCCTACCACCCTCCCTTCCCTATCTCACCCCTCTAGGTGGACACAAAGCATAGAGCTGATCTCCCTGTGCTTTGTGGCTGCTTCCCACTAGCTATCTATTTTACATTTGGTAGTGTATATATGTCCATGCCACTCTCTCACTTCATCCCAGATAACCCTTCCCCCTCCCTGTGTCCTCAAGTCCACTCTCTATGGCTGCATCTTTATTCCTGCCCTGCCCCTAGGTTCTTCATAACCATTTTTTCTTTTTTTTATATTCAATATATATGTGTTAGCATATGGTATTTGTTTTTCCCTTTCTGACTTACTTCACTCTGTATGACAGTCTCTAGGTCAATCCACCTCACTACAAAAAACTCAATTTCATTTCTTTTTATGGCTGAGTAATATTCCATTGTATATATGGGCCACATTTTTTTCTTTTTTGTGGTAAGTGGGCTTCTCACTGTTGCGGCCTCTCCTGTTGCAGAGTACAGCTCCGGACGCGCCGGCTCAGCAGCCATGGATTATGGGCTCAGCCACCCCGCAGCATGTGGTATCTTCCTGGAGCGGGGCATGACCCGTGTCCCCTGCATCAGCAGGCAGACTCCCAACCACTGCACCACCAGGGAATCCCTGTGCCACATCTTTATCCATTCGTCTGTCGATCCTGCCGACACTTTTACTTTACTCAATTGAGACCAATGTCAGACTTGTAAGGTAATAAATTTACCTTGTTTTGAGTCACTAAATTTGTGGTAATTTGTATGAAAGCAATAAAAAACAAATACAGAGGTTCTACAAGAGCCAGGCTATATATTTATACTTAAGTATTTCTGAAATGAATTTAACATTGTGATTGACAGCAACAGCAGCAGCTTCCATGGGATCCCATCACACACCGGAGGAAAAGCAGCCTAATACAAAGCAGTGACAGCAGCAGGTCATTGCCCCACACTTGGAGTAGAGGGGCCCTTGTTCTACTGTAGCAGCAGCATAGCCTGAATGGGAACCCATCCTCCTGTGGCACTAATCCCATCAACATTAGTGTAATCGGCTAGCATCTGCTGAGCCAACAGGCCCCACATACACAAACCCTCCAACTCAGCAGCATTAAGTGAGCCAGGCTCAGGGTTTCCTGAAACTCATATCCAATGGCACTGGAAAGACCAGATATCACCTACACTTATGAAAACATAAAAAAACAAAAACAGAACACTGGGAACTTCAGAAAGAAAAGGGGAACAATGGAATGGGTGAAAACAAATGGGGTAAATAGAAGAGACTATCATTAGTCTCATGAGTTTCTTAAATACTATATGATGGTCCAAGCAAAAATTAGGACACCATCTGATGTGGTACTCAATGTAGAGAAAGGAAATACTACAGAAAATCATACTTTAAAACTGGGGAATATTAAGAGACCTAAATGGAAGTAAAATTTTGAAACTTCACTTGAAGTAATAAAACACTGATTCCAGTAGACTATGATAAGTTACATACGTATACTGTAATGCCAAAAGCAACCACTAAGAAAACTATACACACAGTATACACAAATGATTATAAATAAATTAATTAAAATGGGCTTATTAAAAATGTTTAAGTAACCCACAAGAAGGCAAAATAAGAGAAACACAAGATTGAGAAACTAAGGTAAAAGACAAAACAAAAAATAAAATGGTAGACCTAATCTTTAACATAGCGATAATTACATTAACTGTAAATGATCTAAGTAACCAAGTCAAAGACAGAGATTGGAAGAGTAGATTAAAAAATCACAAGCATGATCCAAGTATATACTGTCTATAAGAAGCTTACTTTAAACATCATGATATAGGTAGTTCAGAGTAAAAGGATGAAAATGATATATCATGTGAACATTAATCAGAAAAAGCAGGAATGGATAAATTAATATCAGATAAAGTAGATTTCAGAGCAAAGGAAATTATTAGGGGCAAACAGGGTCATTACATAAAGATAACAGGAATAATCCACCTAGATGACCTAGGGATACTAAATGTGTGTGCACCAAACAACAGAACTTCAAAATACATGAAGCAAACACTGAAAAAGGTAGTAAAAGGAGAAAATTTTAAATCTACAATTATTATTTGAGACTTCAACACAGCAATTTATAGAACTACCAGACAGAAAAATCAGCAAGGATATGGAAGAACTGAAAACATCATCAATCAACAGGACATAACTGACATTTAAAGAACACACTCAATAAGAGCAGGATACATATTCAAGTGTCCGTGGAACATTCACTCATATACCATATACTGGGTGATAAAAAAAACATTAGCAGATTTAAAAGAATTAAAATCATAGAGAGTATGTTCTCTAGCCATAATGCAATCAGACTAGAAATCAATAACAGAAAGACAACAGGAGAATCTTCAATCACATGAAAACTAAACATCACAATTCCAAAGAACTCATGGGTAAAAAAGACAGCGTCAAGGAAAAAATTTTTCATGCATAGAATAAAAGAAAATGGAGATATAACAGATCCAAGTTTGTGGAATGAAGTGAAAGTAATGCTAAAAGGGAAGTTTATAGAACTAAACTGGGAAATAAAATATTTCAAAGCAATAATCTCATGTTCTATATTACAATAGTAAAAAAGGAAGAGGAAAAAACACTAAACAAGCAGAAAGAAGGAAATAATAAAGATGAAACAGACATCCATGAAACTGAAAACAGGAAAATGGGGGGGGAAATCAATGAAACAAAAGGCTGGTTCTTGGAAATAAACAATTTAATCAATAAAGATCTAGCAAGACTGATAAAGGTAAAAACAGAGATGGCACAAATCACAGATATCAGATATGCAACCAGGGATACCATGACATATCCTGCAGGTTAATAAGGGACAAGTTATTATGAACAAGTCTACACTATAAATTCAAAAATGTAGATGAAATGGGCCAATTCTTCTACACCCAAAACTACCAAAACTCAGCCAAGATGAAATAGATAATCTCAATTTTCCTGTAACCATTAGAAACACTGATTTTTCATATAAAAACTCCCAAAAGAAATATTCAGGCTTAGGTGTTTCACTTTTACCCAAGACTTAAAGAATTAAAATCAATTGTACATGATTTGATAAGAAATAAAAGTAGAGGGAACAGTTCCTAATTAATTTTATGAAGCCAGTATTACCTTGATACCAAAACCAGACAGGAATAGTATAAAAAGAAGAAGACTATAGACCAATATGTTTTATGAAATTGCCTGTAAAAATCTTCAGCCAGATATTAGCAAATTAAATCCAGAAATATATAAAAAGAATAATATATCATGACCAAGTGGTATTTATTCCAGTTATGCAAAGTTGGTTAAATATTTGAAAATCAAACAATGTAATCCACCATATCCAATAGATTAAGGGGGAAAAGTCATGTGATCCTATCCATTAATGCAGAGAAAGCATTTGACAAAATCCAATCCCATTCATGATTTGGCACATATATACAATGACATATTACTCAGCCATAAAAAGAAACAAAATTGAGCTATTTGTAATGAGGTGGATAGACCTAGAGTCTGTCATACAGAGTGAAGTAAGTCGGAAAGAGAAAGCCAAATACCGTATGCTAACACATATATATGGAATCTAAGAAAAAATATGTCATGAAGAACCTAGGGGTAAAACAGGAATAAAGACACAGACCTACTTGAGAATGGACTTGAGAATATGGGGAGGGGAAAGGGTAAGCTGTGACAAAGCGAGAGAGAGGCATGGACATATATATACTACCAAACGTAAGGTAGATAGCTAGTGGGAAGCAGCCGCATAGCACAGGGAGATCAGCTCGGTGCTTTGTGACTGCCTGGAGGGGTGGGATAGGGAGGGTGGGAGGGAGGGAGATGCAAGAGGGAAGAGATATGGGAATATATGTATATGTATAACTGATTCACTTTGTTATAAAACAGAAACTAACACACCATTGTGAAGCAATTATACTCCAATAAAGTTGTAAAATAATAATAATAAAATTAAAAAATTAAAAAAAAGAAGAAAAAAACCCCCAAGCAAACTAGGAATAGAAAAGGAACATACTGAAACTCATAAAGAGGATCTACAAACAACCTATACCGACATTATATTTAACTGTGAAAGACTGAATGCTTTCTCTGTAAGATCAGAAACAAGGCACTGATATCTGCCCTCACCACTTTTATTAAATATATTAATGGAGGTTCTAGTAAGAAAATAAAGCAAAAATAAATGAATACATAAATTTAAAAGTTAAATTTTTAAAACATTTATTTAAAAGATAAAAGGACTATTCCTACTATGTTGAATAGGAAGGAATATATCCTACTGAATGTTGAATAGTAATATATACTATTATATTAAATAAGGAAAAGTAAAACGGTATCTGAAGAGGAGATGATAATCTAAATGGAGAAAATACCAAGGAATCCACAAAAAGCTTGAGAAATAATATTAGTTTGTAAATGTTTTAGAGTACAAATCAACACAGTTTTATCAAATTATATATTAACAACAAATGTGTAGAAGCTTAAATAAAAATATGTGATGCCATTTACAACTGACCTAAATAAATACTTAAATATAAGCCCAATAAGACATTTATAGGTCCTCTATACTGAAAATTACAAAATGCTGATGAAGAAAAATTTAAAAGTCCCAAACAAATAGTGAGACATACCTTGTTCATGGATTAGAAAACACAACATAATAAAGATGTCAATTCTCCCCAAGTTAAGAGGCTTAACAGAGTTACTCTTAAAATGCCCTCAAGGTTTTTGTGGAGATAGACAAGCTTATTCTAAGATTTATATGGTAAGAAGAGGCTGAAGAATAGCTAAAACAATTTGTAAAGGAAGATTAAAATGGGAGGAATTAATCTACCCCATTTCAAGATTTTGCAGTAATGATGGAGGTTAGATACACAGATCAATGGAATGGAATAGAGAACCCAGAAATAGTCTGACATAAATACATTTAACTTGTTTTTGACAGCAGTGTGAAAGCTATCAAGGAACAATAGACTTTTCAAAAAATGGTACTGAAACAGTTGGACATCCCTCGACAAAAACAAACAAACAAAAAATGAACCTTGGGGCTTCCCTGGTGGCGCAGTGGTTGAGAGTCTGCCTGCCAATGCAGGGGACACGGGTTTGAGCCCTGGTCCGGGAAGATCCCACATGCCACAGAGCAACTGGGCCCGTGAGCCACGGCTACTGAGCCTGCGCGTCTGGAGCCTGTGCTCCGCAACAAGACAGGCCGCGACAGTGAGAGGCCCGCGCACCGCGATGAAGAGTGGTCCCCGCTTGCCACAACTAGAGAAAGCCCTCGCACAGAAACGAAGACCCAACACAGCCATAAATAAATAAATAAATAAAGCAAAACTGTCAAAAAAAAAGTCTTAAAAAAAAAAAATGAACCTTAACCTAAACCTCCACACCTTACACAAAAATTAAATCAAAGTGGATCATATTCTTAAATGTAAAAGCAGGACATTTTTAGAAAAAAAATAGGAGAAAATCTTTGGCATCTAGAACTATGTGAATAATTCTTAGACTTGACACCGAAAGTATGATCAATAAAAGCAAAAATTGATAAATTGGATCTCATCAAAATGAGTTAAAAATGCTTCAGAGAAGATCATTTTAAGTGGATGAAAACTCAAATTACACAGTGGGAAAACATATTTGAAAATCCCACATGAGACAAATGACTTGTATCTATAATATACAAAGAACTCTCCAAACAACTTAAAAAAACCCAACTAGAAAATAGGCAAAAGACAGGAACAGACATTTCATGGAAGAGAATATACACATGGCAAAGAAGCACATGAAAAGATGCTCAACATCATTAGCCATTAGGGAAATGCAAATTCAGACCATAATGAGATATCAGAGAATAACGAAAATTAAAGTATAGTGACAACATCAAATGCTGGCGAGTACATAGAAAAATGATATCACACCACTGGTGGGAAAATAAAATGGTTTAGCCACTCTGAGAAACAGCTTGACAGTCTCTTTTAATCCTAAAAGTAGATTCACCCTACAACACAGTAATTGTACTCTTGAGCATTTATCCAAAAGAAACAAAAACTTAATTAAGCTCCCACAGAAACTTACACATAAATGTTCATAGCAGTTTTATTTATAACAGCCAAAAACTGGCCACTACCCAAATGTCTTTCAATGGATGAATGTTGAAACAAATTGTGATAAAATCTTATGATAGAATACTACCGAGCTACAAAAAGGAACAAATTATTAATATATGCAAAAATTGAAATGAACTTTAATGGAATGATGCCGAGGGAAAAATTTTAAAAAGCCAATCTCCGAAGATTAAGTAATTCATGATGATATTTACATATTATTCTTAAAATAACAAAACTGTGGAGATGGAGAACAGATTAGAAGTTGCCAAGGGTTAGAGATGGGGGTAGAAAGTACAGCGGGGGATCTTTGTGAGGTTTTTGTGGTCCCAGTACAAATAATACAGCAATCTTGGTTTTAACCCCGAAAGATGTTTAAAAGCAATTCCTAATAAGAGGTGTCCAGATATTTAGCAATGGCAGCAGATTAGAGGTAGAGCTACCCAACGTGACAACTTCAAAACAGATGGTACTAATTCAATGCATATGTTAATTTTAAAAAGGCCAATCACAATACTTAAATGGTATATATCTTAACGATATTACTCTAAGGATCCATCTATACCAGATGGACTAGGGGGATTTTCTGTACATTCAATCTTCTTTAAGACAGTAAATCTTATAAGAAGACAGTTAAAAAAAAGAAAAAGAGAAAAAAAACCAAACCAACTACAGTTGGATATTCTCATTAGGAAGATGAGGTGAAAATATGTAGCAGCGGTTCAAAAGCTTAAGCAGTGGCACCTAAATTTGGCTGCACATTAGAATCATCTGAAGCACTTTTTAAAAACCCTCACACCAACAGTTGGTCATCCTAAACCAATAAAATCATTTTAAATCTCCTCAGACGACGCCATTGTCTAGCCAGAAGTGAGAACCAGCGGACTAAGCAGAAGGGGATGTTTCTACAAAGATTTCTTAACAATAAGTTCTTTCACCCAATCAGATTTACCTTCCTGCAAAGGGGTAAAGAAGGCTAGATGTTGTCCATACTTGCTTAGCTTTAATTAGCACTTGTGACTTGCCCTAAACCTAGATCATGTTTCCCCTAAATTTCATGTTTTTCAAATCCAGGGCTAAGGGGTTTGCCAGGATGAGATTTTAAGTGCTCACACAGGGGGAGTCCCTGGCAAACCAGGACAGAGGTCACTCTACATTGAAATGTAAAGCATCCGAAATAACCCTGCCACTGCCCCCAGATACTAGTCTGTGCCAACCAGTGGAGAAAAGGCATTCTCCATTACTACCACGGCAAATGCTGCTGTACTTGCCTTGGCTACTCCCTATCTTTTCCAGGCGTCTCTCCCCTTCACCTGCTGGTGGACGCTTTGGCAGCTGACAATGCAGATATTTTCAAACTTTAAGGTGAATAAAAATCATCTGGAGGGCCAGTTATAACAGAGATCACTGAGCCCCACTAGAGTTGCTGATTCCATAGGGCTGGAACAGGGCCCTAAAACTTGAATATCTGACACAGTATCAGGGGACGCTGGTAAAGCTGGTCAGGTTGTTACCGAATGCACGTTCGTGTGTCTGAAGCACAGTGAGGCCAAACAAACCGAAAGGTTGCAGTCTGGAGCAGAGAAAGGTTTATTGCAGGATCGAGCAAGGAGAGGGGTGGCCCGTGTTCCAAAAACCCTGAAATCTCCAAAGGATTTCAGCAAAGCATTTTTAAAGGCCACGTGAGGGAGGGACGTCCCAGGGAATGTGATCAGCTCGTGCACAATCATCTGACTGGCTGATGTTGAGGCCACAGGGCAGGTAACATTATCCATCCTTAGGTGCCATAAGGTCTGGGGGCTGTGTGCTCATGATCATCAAAGAGTTAATTTCTTCCATTGGGTGGTGGTTTTTAGCATCTGAAAACTCAAGAAATATGCCTGAGATACTATTATCTGAGTACTTCAGAGAGGAACTACAGCAGAGGCTATGGGGGATGGGTCTGTCCTAGGAAGGCCCCATAGGGTACTGCTTGGTTACAAGGTGACCATACTTTGAGAACCACTGCTCTAGTGGCTTGGAATGTTAAAGTAATGGAAGAATCCCTTCCCAGATCTAGATCCTAGTATCACCAGCTATTTTGGTGGGGGGAAGGGTAAGTTTTGTCCTTGCTTGGACTTCTTGTTCATTTATATCAAAGCCTATTTGAGGCAGTGCACTCGGCAGTCCTGCAGATCTGTCTTTGGCTTCAACAGTGTTTGGAATGAACAGACCCAGGGACACTCCTTGCTCCAGCCCCCGACCACCCTCCAACATTGCTTCCTGTCGCAACCTTTGGAATCAGCCACTCAGCTATCCTCAGCCTCCAGGACAGGCCAACACCGTTTTGGGAGCTTAGCTCCTTATCACTGATCAACCACGAGTTCCCAGGTTCGTCAGAATTATTCCATCGAGGTGGAGGCCGCCATCCACCGCCTGTTCAACATGCATCTGTGGACACTTACCTCTCTCTAAGCTTCTATTTCCACAGCAACAGTGGGACTCTGGACAATGGGGGCCACATTTTTCGCCAACTGGCTGAAGAGAAGTGTGAGGGCGCCCAGCGACTCTTGAAAATGCGAAACAAGTGCTGCGGCCACGCCCTCTTCCAGGATGCGCGGAAGCCTTCTCAAGATGAGTGGGGTAAAACCCAGGACACTGTGCAAGCCGCCATTCTTAGGGAGAAGAACCTGAACCAGGCACTATCGGATCTGCGCGCCCTGCGTCCTGCCCGCGCAGACTCCCACCTCTGTGACTTCCTGGAGAGCCGCTTCCTGGAGGAGCAGCTGAAACTCATCAAGAAGATGGGCGACCACCTGACCAACCTCCGCAGGCTGGCTGGTCCGTAGGCTGTGCTGGGCGAGTATCTTTTCGAAAGGCTCACGCTCAAGCACAAACAGGAGTCTCTGAAGTCCAGCGGCCTCTGAGGAGCCCCTCTGGTGTCAGAGCTTCTGCCTGAAGCCCAGCTCTGCAGCCACTAGGCAGCTTTGCAACCGCCCTGGAGCCCTCTCCCAAGCCTTGGACCAAATGGAAACAATAACGCTTTCTGCAGAAGGAAAAAAAAAAGCCTATTTGAAACACAAACAGAATAAAGAGAAAAAAAGAAATATATATATATATATATTCATGTTCTTTTAACATATGAATTGCCCCACTTTATCTGTGTGAAATATGTTTGTTCTCGTTATTGGGCTGGTTCTCAAGCTTTGCTGCTCGTATGAATTACCTAAAGAGCTTTTTTTTTTTTAGTATTAAATATTTTTTTAATTGGTTTCTGCTTTACAACAAACTGAATCAGTTATACATATACATCTGTTCCCATATCCCTTCCCCTAAAGAGCTTTTAAGAGAAACTTTGGTGTCTGGGTCCCAGCCCCAGAGATTTTGATTCAGTAGGTCTAGGAAGGAGCCTGGGCACGGGGAGGTCTCAGAGTTCCCCAGGTGATTCTAACATGCAGCAACTTTGTGAACCACCTCTTGGCTTCAATCCAGCTAGTGATCAGATATTAAATCTAAGACACATGGGCTAGTGCGTGAGCTCTGCTGCTAGGTGTGTTCCATTTTCTTCCTCCTGGAAGATTCGTGCCAGGGAAAATGATTGATAGTTGTGTTACTTCTCTGAAATGGATAGAAATTTCCAATTAGCATGAACAGGGGAGGGTGAATGGGTGAATGCAATAAGGTGTATCATTTATGTATTTCCCTATGTGTATGTATGGCTAGAAGCTTCTGCAACTCACGTCTGCCCTACTTTTCATGCGAATGGTAATGCTTGTCCTCCTAATGCAGCTGTAAACTTTATAAGCCCATAGGTAGACAGCATCACAAAATATTTACCCCTCCCCACTGGCCCACTCTCAAGCTTCACTCCCGTTCCCCAATACACAAATGTACATCAATGCGCTTGAGACCAATATCAACATACTGACCTTCAATTCTTCTACTTTGCAGCTTCCCTCTTATCAGGAGATGTCAGCATTTAGTGCCCAGAGGAGGCATTTCCAGTCATCTCAGCTTAGAGGTCAAATATCCAAATATTCAAATATCCAAAGTAAAAAAGGTTAAAGAAAAGAAGAAGAAGAAGAAGAAAGCAGGGAAGAAGAGAAGGAAACAATTTTCTTATCTCATAGTAATAAGGCAGTTTTCCTTAAAAAAAATAAAGACTTAAGCCTTAAATTCTCTTTCCTGATCAAAATGTGCTTTTCCGTCTTTAGACTATTCCTCTTATATCCTGTATTATTCATGATGTTTAATTCTTGAAATAGCACATGGCTGAAAACAGAAGCTAACCTCTTGTCCACTATGAATTAAATCTTCTTTTCCTAGGACCTGTCTACAATGTACAATTTGGGGTTTGCCAACATAATTATTTTCTCTGAAATAAGGTACGGCATTTTGCCTTTTCAATATAGAGTTATACAATACATTGTTAACACAACATAGTTAATATAGTCAATATAGTCAATACAACTATAACACACATGATATGATGCCACTTTGGTGATTTTCTTCATCCATGTAATTCTGAAATTTGACAGTAAAGTTTTCATATTCTAATGAGCTGAGTATTACCTTTGCAAGGATAGAAAAATAAAATAAATTCATAATATTCTTGTGTGGTTTGCCCCTGGGGTGGATTACCATAATGGGGGCATATTTGAGCCTTTCTCCAAGTCATTAAAAAACCTCCAGCGAGTAGCCCCTTGTCCTCTCCAGGAAATTGCGGGAAAGTATCTTTAATCACAATAATCCTGGGGGGAGAAATCTCGGAAATAAGACATCTGCTTCTGTGCCTTGTTGTTTTGCAGAATAGCAATGATTGCTTTAGCAGCTTCTATTGCCATATGTGTATAGTAAGTAAATGAACATAAAATTGAAGGAACGCATAAAAGAAGGATAAACCCACCCAGTTTAACAAATCCACTCTCTCACCTGCTGTGCCCTGAAACATGAAAGAAAGAATCACGGGATCATAAGGATTCATAAAATAACAGTCTCTGTTAACAATATTGACAGGAGGTATAAGGATGATTTGTCTGATGTGGGACCAACAGCTTAACTGCTTAATTCATTTTTTAAGGGCAAATCATTCATTTATTGTTTAAAGATTGCAAGACAACATCTGAATTTTTGTAGCACAATTTAAATGTTTTACTTTTTTGATAAAGCAGAGTATAATAGAAAAACAATTAGTTTCCAGTAATATCTATATCTCTATTCAGAATTAAGTCTTCCACAGACATGTAACCTGGAAACAAAAGCCTGTTACAATAAGCAAAGTTTCAACAGAGTGGCTACTTTTCGGACCAGGGAAAGGTTCATCCCTATAGGATGATGATGTGCTGTGTAAAATGGCTGCAAGGTCACAGCCTTGAGGGCGTTGGAAGTCTATTATCCCATTCCACATTAAGTAGTTTGGTGAACTTCAAAACGACCGTTCGTCTGCAACCAAGCTGCCAACCTTTAACTGATATTTCAAACAGGTAAAAAATAAATGAAAAGAAATCCCTACACTGATGTTCCTTGATTTACACTGTTAAATGGTTCATTAACATGTAATTCTGGCTAAGAATTACATTTGAGACTCCTTGCTCAGATTTTGGTTAACAGTACTAATCTTTAGAAATTCAAGTTCTTATTAATCAATAATTTGTCAGCTAGGATACATTCAGGCATCAGCTGCAACTACAGAATAGGTGCACTGCCTCAGCACTTTGGAAAGACATAATCTACAACACTACTAGCAGACAAAATATCTGTTACTAGACAGCATATGTGCAGTACAGCAAGACAAAAACATCTATTCATATGTGCCACGGACCAGCCGGAGAAAGAGGATTTCACCGCCCAGGGTCAGAAGGGACAGGGTAAGGAACTGAAGTAGCACCGACGAATGGGGTCAGAAGGACCAAGACAACTGATGGTTGCAAGGCAAGTTTTATTATGCTACGGTTGCAGATTATATAGACTAGAAATGGAAGGTTGCCAGATGGTGGTTTACATTATCTATAGACTGTCTCGGATCAAGGTTAACTTCCCTGGGAGAAAACCCATAAACCCAGAATCATCCAAAATAACCTGCATGTGCAGGGGGGAGACAGCTTTGCTTGTCTCATTTTACATTCTTTCTGATTTCTGGGCCCTGGTGATTTATCTCCCATGGATTGGAACAAGGAGGGGAACAAGTAGGGACAGTCCCTTCGAGCAGCGGCGGCATGCCTGGCATGTCCGTAGCCTGATCTCAAGGCTGACTGTTTCCCTCAGTTCCCCCTTGTTTATTTTTTAATTTTTGCTGCAAAATAATTCCATGAAGCGTAGTGCCGAGAGTAGTATATTGTTGCATGAGGATACGAAACAGACATGAGAAGATTATCATCAATAATAGGCAAATTATGGCCAGGGTAATAAATCCTGACAACCCTCCAGTAATCCACGACTGAGGGTTTAACCACTTTAAATGGTCCAGTAAAGTTTTAATTACATCTTCTTGCGAAATATCATCAAGATGTGCATTTTGTATATCCTGAATTTCAGCATTTAATTTCTTAAGATCAAGACTAATATTATTATCTGACCAAACACTCAGCAGATGCATTTTTACTTTTTCCCATTTCCAAATACAGTCATTGTACTTGTAAGGAGTAACACAAATCCATGTATACTTTTCATGACAAGCTAAACGCATCCTCAATTTTAATGCTGCCATCTGATCTCCAATCCCCCAAATGGCGTTTTTAAATTCATCTAACTTGTTATTCATCTGTAAATCTATGTGACTTTGTAAAGATAAAGCAAGACTGGTATTTTGAGATAATTGATTAGCAAAGTGAGCATGATTAATACTCTGTGAAAGAGCAAGACGGGCAGTAGCCGCGGTAGCAGACAGAGCAGCCAAGGCAAGTAAACTTACTATTAGCCACCCAATAAAGCGTCTCCTCTGCAAGGCTTTAGAGAGTTCCACCCATGCCTGTACTCCAGTATCTTCATACCAAGGTTCTCTCAGATATACAGGCACCATAACATATATGGGTTGCTTTAGTATAAGCACAGATTGTGTTCCTGCAGAAGGGAACATACAACTGTAAAAATACAATGAACACAGCTAGTATTATATCCTCCTTTGGAAGAATTACCAATGTTAATAGAACCAATCAAAAGTGTATATGGAGGAGCAACACAAGTTATAACAGGTGTATTGGAATAAGTTAGAGCTAGTTTCCATATATCCCAGTTCTTTTGAAATGCGATAAACCTATCTATGACGGGAATAGAAGAGATAAGAATTTACCCCTTGGTATAATCTATAGTACACCATATTTGGTTATTATTCCAAGATGCATTGCAACATTCAAAATTGGATCCAGGAAAGTTAATGGTCATAAAAGGAGGAAATTGATTTTTTGATTTTCTCTTAAGAACAGTAACCATATGTCCAGCCATAAGTATCCCTTGTCCTCCAAGTAAACGCTTCATACACAAATAATTTCCTGAATCTTCACCTGTAACCTTGGCTATAGTAATAGCGGAATCCCTAAGTGGTGAGGCATATGAGATTCAACCTCTAATATTAATAGGTTGCCCATTTTTATAGCAAATGATGGTATCCTTAAGATCCTCTCGTCGGCTGGTAGCCGGGCATGTAAGAGTAATGTTGGTTCCTGTAAAACGAAGGATGCCTGGAGAGCCTGACAAACTAATTCACTGATCCGTTCCCTCATAAACATCTGTATGCTCATAACTAATAGCCTTTACACATCCAGTTTCCAGATTCAATGGGCTAAGACAGACAGGATAGGTACTAAACCAGTTAGTATAATTTACAGACATATTGATTTGTTTTATATTCCCAATAAGAGGCCCATAAACAGTATCATTGTAAAATACAGGAAACTCTGCTTCAGACCAAGATATGGGTTGTAATAGTGGAGGATCAGGTACATAGGACCAGTAAGTTGCTGCATTAACAGAGGGAACACACGAAATGGTTGCCAACATAGCCAAAAATAAAGTCACAGGTGTAACAGGATTATTCTGTTGTTTCACTAACCCTTGAGCTCGTGAAACCAATTGTTTAATTTGTCCCCAAGTTGGAACATCACTCCTTTGAGTCGTCCTGGCAAGTGGTCTCCTCTTCTTCTTCTTTTTCTGAATCAACACTGTCAAATTTTCGGGAGAGATGCAGAGCTTCTTCATCTTCTGAACTAGTTGTGAGCTGTGGCGAGCCATCTATTTGCTTGACTAAGCAAGCGCTCAGGAAGCCAGAGAGGTCCAGGAGCTGATCTGGGAAATATACACACGTGACCACGTCCCCAAATCAACACAGGATCAGGACCACGGCAAGTGCTGGTTAGCGGATCTTTCCCGAGGACCTCCAGAGATTGAAAGGCCAATCTTGGCTCAGCCACCAACCTTTCCCCTGTCAACGGTGAGAAAATTTAAAATAAACAGAGCACGATTTATAAGGTTATGTAGTGTTGTTCTATATAATTCCCCCATTTTTATTTTTTCAATAGTTAGCTTTAAAAATCTATTTGCACGTTGTATAATACCTTGTCCTTGAGGGTTATATGGAATGCCTGTAATACTGGTAATTTGTAATGAATTACAAAATGTTGCAAAAGCAACACTAGTGTAAGTGGGCCCATTATCTGTTTTAATAATTTGGGGAAGGTTCATGAAAGCAAAACAGTGTAATAAATGAGTGATAACATGTTTAGTAGCTTCTCAGGTCTGTGCTGTAGCACAGAGGAAACCAGAATAAGTATCAATAGTGACATGAACAAACTGTAATTTCCCAAAAGACGGGATATGAGTAACATCCATTTGCCATAAATGACTAGGTAATAATCCACGAGGATTAACACCATAATGTGGAACAGGAAGGTGAGGTAAGCATTGTGGGCATTGCTTAACAATTTGTCGGGCGGCTTCACGAGTAAGGGAAAATTGTTTGCGTAATGTAGCCGCCGACTGATGGTGTAAAGCATGCGATTGTTGTGCTGCTTGTGAAGCAGTTTGATCATAACTTACCATAATATGAGGGTGTCCAGGACATGGACCATGAGTATCAACAGTATGAAGATAATGAATGCAATACCTTAGCCATTCTTGACAGCATGACGAACGGGAAAGGAGGAGGATGGTAAATTGGGATATGTCCTGCTTTAGGGAAAAGAGATTGAGGAGGAAGAGTAACTTTAACTTTATTTGGGGGAGGAAAATGCACAGGATAAAGATCACGTTTAGATCGAGTTAAAACATCTGCAGTCGCATTCATTTTAGACAATGGACCAGACAAGTTAGAATGAGCACGGATATGCAGAGCTGCAACAGGACCATCGTGGGAACGAATAAGCTGTTGAAGCAAACGAAAAGAGGATGATAATTCAGGGTCATTAGTATATCCTCTGGTCGCAGTCTCCAGAAGAAATAATAAGCTAATAAGATATTTACTATCAGAAAACAAATTAAAAGATATAGAAGGCAAATGTTTAGAAGCCATAATGACAGCATACAGTTCAACACGTTGAGCTGAAGTCAAGGAAGTTTGTTTAATGAGTTTTGTTCCGTCGTCAATGATTACAGTAGCCACTCCTGAAGAAGAACCGTCTGTAAAAACCAAAGGTACATGAGGAATAGGCTGTTGCCTAATTATAGAAGGAAAGATATAAGAGTTAAGTTTGCTGAATTGGATCAATTTATCAGCAGGCTAATGGCATTCCAAGGTACCTGAAAATCCTGCAAGAACAAGACCCCATTCATTACTATGTTGAAAAAGCCAATTTTGTTGACTAACTGAATAAGGGATAATAAGTTGAGAAGGTTCTATACCTATAAGTTGTAAGCATCTAGTTCTACCTTGCATTATTAACTTAATAACAAGTTCATAATAAGGGTTAATAACTTTAGAGGATGTAGTTTTCATATGAATCCATTCAATAATTCCGACAGTTTGCCATAAGATGGCAGTAGGCACATGAGGTGTTGGACAAACAACTAAAGACATGGGCAGGTGAGTATGTATTCGAGTTAACTGTGCAGAGCTGATAGCTCTATTAACTATTTGGGAAGCTTGAAATCCTCTGGAGTCATGGAGCGTGAAGTAGAAGGATCTGAGTCACCTTTAAGAATATCAAGTAAAGGCTCTAACTGAGCAGCAGTAAGTTCTAAGGAAGGCCTTAGCCAATTAATATCTCCAAGTAATTTTTGAAAATCATTTAATGTTTTTAAATTATCAACTCGAATTTGCAGTTTTTGAGGCCTAATGGTAGAGTTATCAATATATTTTCCCAAATAGAAAAATGGAGATTGTCTTTGAATTTTTTCTGAGGCAATGACCAAGCCAAATGATTGTAAGGATTGTTGTAAAAATTGAGAAGCAGTCTCTAATCAAGAAATATTATCAGTGGCTCAAAGTATATCATCCATATAATGTATGAATATAACGTTGGAAACCTTTTTCTCACAGGAGTTAAGGCCTGAGCCACATATATTTGGCATATGTAGGACTATTTGCCATGCCCTGAGGCAATACTTTCCATTGAAATCTCCTCATGGGTTCCTTAAAATTTAAGGAAGGCAAGCTAAAAGCAAAATGTTTTCTATCTTCAGGAAACAAAGGAATAGTGAAAAAACAATCTTTAAATCTATAACTAAAAGATGATAATTGTGTGGTATGGCTGTTGGAGAGGGTAGGCCTAGTTGAAGAGCTCCCATTATTAGCATAGTTTTATTAACAGCTCTTAGACCCTGTAATAACCTATATTTTCCAGACTTTTTCTTGATAATAAAAATAGGAGTATTCCAAGGACTACTGGAAATTTCTAAATGCCCTAATTGTTCCAGTACTAATTGTTCTGCAGCTTCTAATTTCTCCTTTGTGAGGGGCCATTGGTCCACCCATACAGGGTCATCACTCAGCCAAGTAATTGGATCAGCAGTGAGTGGAGGAGAATCCAAGGCCCCTAAGAAAAAGCCAAACCTTGTCTATCACTTTTTATTTTCACATCAATAGGATAGACAGTTCCTTTTTGATTTGTTCCCAGCCCTTTTTGTGGGAAGAAATCCTTGATCCAACACCATATTAGAGACTTGAGAATTTGGACTATAAAGTAATACTCCCATTTCTTTTAATATATCTTGGCCCAAGAGGTTTAAAGGCAGCCCAGGCAAAACATAAGGCTGGAAGTATCCTGAATGGCCCTCACTATCTTGCCATAATAATAACTGACTACTTTGCATAGGAGAAGAACGCTGTCCTATTCCTTGAAGTTCTGTAATAATAGGACTAACGGGCCAATGTTTAGGCCAGTACATCTGCGTCATAACAGAGACATCAGCTCCAGTGTCTAACAAACCGGAAAAAACCTTTCCATTCATGGTTCATTTCATTTCTGGACGTTCTTTCCCTATCTTCTGAATCCAGTAGGCAGCACTAGATGATCCAAAAGCCTTTGTTTCTCTCTTTTGATGTTGTAAAATTTGTCCACGAGGTACAAAGGGCAAAAGTAGCAATTGTGCAATTTTATCACCAGGAGAAATCGTTATTATATTTTTAATAGTTTGTGCCATGATTTTTATTTCTCCTTCGTAGTCAGAGTCTATGAGTCCTGGCATAATAGTTAAACCCTTCATGGCGACACTACTTCTTCCCAATAATAGTCCAATCAAACCCTTGGGTAAAGGTCCATAGATGCCCATAGAGAGGGCCTGAGGACCCATTTCAGGAGCTAATACATATCTGGCGGAGGTACTGAGGTCCAGTCCTGTGCTTCCTGCTGTTGCTCTGGAGAGCGAAGATATTGTATGTTTTTGTTTTTGGTTAATGTCTGATTGATAGTTTGAGGAGGATACACAGACGTTGCCCCTATTATTTGTTGGGGCCGGGGAAGGCCCCGGGAGGTGTTTCCCGACAGTGGTGTCCCATCCCTGTGGGCCACTGAGTGACAATCTCGTGCCCAACATTTTCCCCTATTGCATTTAGGGCATAAACCAGGGATTTTCTGACCATCTGGAGGTTTTTGAGTAGGGAAGGAAGGAGCAGGGTTACAATGAAAAGATCCACATTCTCCAGCAAAATGACCTGCCTTTCCGCATTGAAAACTAGTCTTTGTTCTCTTTTGATTGTTTTTAAACCTCACTTTAGTTAATGCTGCAGCCATAGCAGCACCCTGTATATAAGCAGGCCCAATGTCTGCACAAAGGCGAATATAATCCTCCAGCGTTCCCCGTTTTCTCCAAGGTCGAATCGCAGCCTGACATGCATTATTAGCGTTTTCAAAAGCAAGTTGCTTCACTACAATTGTACCAGTGAGTCCATCCACAATGAGTCTCCCCACCGCCTGTAACAATCTATCTACAAAATCAGCATATGGTTCATCAGGTCCCTGTCTCATTTTTGAAAGATCCTCAGTTTTGTGTGTAGAAGGTAATTTCCTCCAGCCTTGTAATGCCAAATGATTTATTTGAGGATAAGCAACAAAGGTATAAGTTAATTGATCTTGTAAAGAAATATATGGTCCTTCCCCAATCAGCATATGATAATCCACTGGAATATCATGGGTAGCATTCTTTTCTGCTTCTTCAGCAGCCCGTTCATAAAAATCAAACTTCCATATTAAATAATCTCCACCATTTAAACAAGCTCGTGCAATAGACTTCCAATCAGCGGGGGAAAGAGCTTCTCCTGCAATAGTGTCAACCATAGCAGTAGTAAAAGGAGCAGTGGGCCCATATTGAGCACAAGCAGATTTCAAATCTTTCAAAACTTTAAAAGGAAGAGCCTGATGCTCCCTAATAGCCTGTTGAGGATTATTAGGATCAGGTCTTTCTATGACAGGACAACAGAAAATAGGATCTTCTCCTCGTTTTATTGCTGCTTATACAGCACGTTGCAAGAGACGGAGCATTTTTACAGATGTAGATTTTTGAGGAAGACAGTCCTTACTAATGTGCAGCTTTTTCACTGACTTATCTATCATAGCCATTAGAAGATCATCCTCAGGATGATTCTCTCTTTTATGTTTTTTTTTCTCTCTCTTTTATGTTTAAAAGCCTCATCGGTTAAGTCAAAATGTTCCTCTTCAACTGAAATATTTAAATTAATTAGCTCTTTCGGTTTAGGAAGTGGCAACACAGTAGCTGATAATACAGTCTTGTCTTCTGTCAGAGGCTTATGTTTTTCTGACTTTACATTCAAATCAACACTATCATGAGAAGAACCTAAACATATTTTTATCAGATTCCACAAACTAAATGTAACAACAGCAGTATGAGTAGGCCCTCGAGACTCATAATAATTTTTTAAATCTTCTCCAACTTTCGGCCAGATTTCTATGTCACAGAGTCGCCATCAGGAAACCAGGGAGATACATCATGGATATGCTGCAAAAATTCAGTCAACTCTGAGGTAGAAACTTTATTACCCCGAGCTATAAGCATCGAAAGTAAAACCTGAGCAAATAATTCACGCTCCTTTGAGCCCTTTTGCCCCATCTTATTTTACTTCTGACTGTTGCCTTATGCCTCTATTAGTTTCACTTTTACTCGTGGCCACACATATTTTGCATAAGGGTTCTCTTACCTGCACTTTCTTTTCCTTTTAATTGACTTCACGCTTCAGGTCCCTGTTCGGGCGCCACTTGCCATGGACCAGCCTCAGAAAGAGGATTTCACCGCCCAGGGTCAGAAGGGACGGGGTAAGGAACTGAAGTAGCACCAACGAATGGGGTCAGAAGGACCAAGACAACTGATGGTTGCAAGGTAAGTTTCATTATGCTACAGGTGCAGATTATATAGACTAGAAAAGGGAAGGTTGCCAGACGGTGGTTTACATTATCTAATGACTGTCTCGGCTCAAGGTTAACTTCCCTGGGAGAAAACCCATAAACCCAGAATCATCCAAAATAACCTGCATGTGCAGCGGGGAGACAGCTTTGCTTGTCTCATTCTACTTTCTTTCTGATTTCTGGGCCCTGGTGATTTATCTCCCATGGATTGGAACAAGGAGGGGAACAAGTAGGGACAGTCCCTTCGAGCAGCAGCGGCATGCCTGGCATGTCCGAAGGTGCTCTCAAGGCTGACTGCTTCCCACACATATGTTGGCTTCTTTAAGCCTCAAGCCCTCGATCCTTTGTTGAAATACAATAATTTCATTCCTATGGTTTTCAATACCAAAAACTCAACCTCCAGGAGGGTTAAAGCCTAATTTGTACTCCAAACCAAGTAGCAGTGCAGTTCGCTACTACTGAGGCTGAATCCATAAAGACTTCAAGACCACGACCAGAAGACAAGTTATTACATATAATACCCTAGAAGGCCTGAAACATAATTATCATATACATAGCTGGTCCTTCAGAGCTTTTTACCTATAACATGTTTTTTGATGAAAGTTATTTAATGTACTGGAGATAACTGTGAATTACTGATCAAATATTTGAATACTTATACTTACCTGGAATTTCATTTCTGCTGAAAGAAAAAGGAAGAACAGGACTCACCTAAAAAAAAAACAAACTTTAGAAATGAAAGTAAACATCTTATCACACACTATCACCTTTGGAAGCAACATAGAGGGGCAGTCAACAGTAAAACACTGGTGAAATAGGACAAAACTCTAGGCCAAAAATCCATTATTTTTATCATCAGTGACAGTACCACAACTGTGCCCTTCATAATTAATAAGCACTCCTAAGAATCTTCATTTGGCACCAGATGATGTGTTTAAGAGAAACACTCTGGGAGGTTTTGAATCAGACTTGGTTTTTTGTTAGCCAAGTTACAGGAGAATTTTTACAGTGGGGGGAAGGGAAGAAGGAAACGGACCAGAAAAAGAATTGAAGCCATCATCTACAAACCAAAAAAGCACTGAGAGTTCCAAACGTTATGTCAGACACTAAAATGACTGATATAGGCTCAAGCAGTTTATAAAACCTATAAAAAGACTACACCAGCAAAGTCCCCATTTATCTGTAGAGTTCAGAAACTAAAACAAGGAATATTTCAGCTTAATATCTTATCTCAAGAGAATCATATACACTTCACATGAATAAAAATACCTGAAACCAAACATTTTTAAAAGCTCCCATACCCAAAATAGAAAGAAAAAAATTAATTCAGAAGACTCAATCAATCCATGATAATCACAAAACGGCTGGGCAATCTCCATCTCCCTTCCACACTAACCATCCATCCCCTGGAAGACCAAGGGAGATCAGACCTTCCAGACTTACCTTCCAGACACCTGGCTGCGGCAAAATTCGATGGAATCTCCTTGTGGAACAGCAGTTTCCCATCTCTTGTGTCTCTCCCTGTCATGATCATGCAGGAAGCAAGTCTGGCTGTGCTATTTCTTATCATTGTGTGTCACCCATCTGCAACATGATATTGAAAAAGTAGTTCCCTTTCCCCCAGAAGGTTGAGGCTCAGCTACAGGGGTAATTCTCCTGGGCACACAGTCATTATTTAGGCCGACTCAGTGACTTCAACAGGCTTAATCATGTGATCAGGTTTGTTGCCAGCTGCATAATGCTCCCACATCTGTAGATAGAGCCGCTCTAGTTCCATCGTGTATTGTTTGGTGTTGAACAGAGGGCTAGATGTTCTCTGCTTCCAGACTTTGCCACGAATTTTCTTCAGGTATTCTACATCAGTTCCCAGTTTCACAGCTATCTCTTCATATTCTCGTCTATTTTTAACAATCAGCTCAAGACAGCCTAAACAAGTGAGCTGGGAAGCTGCAACTCGGGAAGCAAGAGTCTCTCCTGGCATAGTCACCATGGGGGTCCCTGCCCAAAGGACGTCCATCCCTGTGGTGTGTCCATTACAGAGTGGAGTGTCCAAGCACACATCAGCCAGCTGGCCTCTCCGAACGTGTTCCTCTTTAGGAGCAACAGGGGAAAAAATGATACAGTTCGGGGGAAGGCCCATATTTTGTGCGTACTGTTGAATATTAGCTTCTCCTGCTGCTGGAAAACACAACAGCCACAGTACACTATTGGGAACACGCTTCAGAATATTTGCCCACATCTGCAAAGTAGATGGGTCAATTTTGTATAACTGATTAAAGTTACAGTACACAATGGCATCTTCCAGTAACCCGTACTGAGAACGTGTGGTTACAATAATGGTATGGGGAACCTCCTCTCCAGTGGCAGCCTTATTGTTGATCAGGGTAGTTGCCAGTCCCTTGCTTATACTGAATCCATTAATTGTAATCTGAATTTGTCCTCTGTTAATCTTATTTCAATAACCGCTTCTGCAACAGTATTCATAGGAATGACAGGCATATTAAGAGTTGTATTACTTCTGTCTGCGTTGTCTTCTCCATCAGGACATTTCATCTTGACTATTTGCACATCTGATAGACTATCAAGAAATGCTTGGAGGTCGATGCCATTCAGCACAATCCGATTGTCATAAATGTGCCCATTGGACTTAAAATCGATGACGGCTTTTTTCTTCAGCTGAGGGAACATATTAGCATGATCACCAATAAAGAAAGTATGGGGCATATAAGCCGGTTTCTCAGAATACTGCTCAGCAACTTCAGCAGGTGAAGTTTCCTGATCAGTGATGATATAATCCATGAAAAGCACGCCACTAGTCCCAGGGTACCCCAGCCACATTGCCTGAATAGGAACTGGCCTGAGAGCAAAGAGTTCATTTCAAGCACCCCTGGTATAACCATTCATATTTAGAAGGATGTGTATACCATCTTGATGGATGCAATCAGCTGCTTTCCCATTGCATGGAATCTGAGAAAGATCAATGAAATGATTGGCTTCTGCCATCACCTTCGCTCGGAAGTTTGTGCCATCATGTGGGCTCAGGGCATAACAGAGTATCTCAAATTTATCAGGATTGTGCATGCCTGGAATAGACTGCATAAGATGAGAAGTAGGATGATTCCCAAAGTCAGAACTCACGTATCCTACACGCAGTCGACCATCACTGAGCTTCAAGTCTTTTGGATGTTCATACGGTGGTTTATGAAGGACACTTATATTAGCCAAGCAGAGGTTCCCATGCCTCTCAGCAATAGCCTTCCCGAAGCCATGAGAAAGAGGATAGAGCATACTATGATGAGGCTGCACAGAAGGCAACCTATTCTTCTACAACTGGTCAGCCACAATGCTGACCAACTTCTTCATTCGCTCATCATAGTCTGTCCAATCACAGACAACCTGCAGGCAATGAGCCAAATTACAATAAGCATCAGAAAAATCAGGTTGAAGCTTCAGAACAGTGCGATAAGAAGCAATTGCTTCTGGAATATTCCCTGAATCGTGGTGAATGGAAGCCAGATTGCTGTGGGCATCCGCAAATGCAGGGCTGATCTGAACGGCACGAGTATAACACTGCAAGGCTCCCTGAACATCCTGCATCTCCCATAGGGTGTTTCCCATATCACAGTAGGCATCAGCAAAGGTAGGACTGATTCGAATAGCCTCCTTATAATGCATCAGAGTTTCCTGAAATTTTCCCTGCTGCTTCAATGCACTTGCTAAATTTAAATGGGCATCAGCAAAGTCTGGGCAGAGTTCTAATGCTTTACGATACAAGCGAACTGCCTCTTCACTGTTTCCCTGTTCTCCTTTGATATTGGCTAGGTTATTCAGAGAGTCTGCATGGGTGGGACACAGCCGGAGAGCTGTATGATAACAATCTTCTGCTTCAGCAACACTGCCCTTCTCTTTGAGAGCGTTTCCTAGGTTGCAGTAAGCATCAGGGAAATGTGGTTGCAATTCAATAGCTCGCCTGTAGGTGTCTATTGCCAGATCCATCAGGCCTTGCTCATAGTATACACAAGCCAGGTTGCCATGTACCACTGCATGATTTGGACTCAAGCTTAGGGCACGAAGGTAAGCTGCCACAGCTCTGTCCAAAATCCGTGCCTCTTTGAAGACATTTCCTAAATTGATATAAGCATCCAGAAAACTGGGGTCAAGGGTGACAGCCTTTTCAAAGTGATGAATTGCAAGCCAAATCTCCCCTTGCGCATTGAAAACACAGCCAAGATTACTCCAAGCTACTGCAAAGTTCGGTTGTGTCTCAATTGTTTTCAAATAACATGCCTTGGCTTCTTCCAAGCCACCCAGGGCTTCGAGCAGGTTCCCAAGGTCACTGCGAACACAGTACAAATCAGGATTTTACTGAAGAGCAGAGACATAAGCTTGTACTGCCCCTTCCATGTCGCCTGCTGCTACCAATGCGGCTGCCAGGTTAATATAACCATCGATGAAATCTGGTTTGTGACGCAATGCATGCTGGTAATGCTCAGTTGCTTCCTGAAACTGCCCTCTTTCCTTGTACACATTCCCCAAATTCGAATAGGCTTCTGCCAGAAGAGGGTTCTGTTTAATTGCCAGAGTACTAAAGTGGGCAGATCTGTTCAGCCTTCGACACTGGAAGTGTATAGATGAAAGTAATAAAAGTACACCAGTATTGCCTGGCTCTTGTCTCCAGAGCTGCATGCAGTGTCTCTCAGCTGTCTCAAAATCTCCTGCCTGATATTCTCGATGTGCCAACTCAGCTAACCCTTGGAAGGAAAGCATACGTTTCGTCGGTTCTGTGCTGTCGGCCACATTGCCCACGTAAGACGCCATCTGGAGCTTCTGGAGAGAGTGAAAAAAAGGGGGTAATTGAGTCCCGCTGCCGCCACTACTGGCAAGAATGTTTCTAGAGGTAGCAAACACGAGCGCAGCAGCCGTACCACTGCTTTGGCAGGATTAAGCAGCGGCAACAGTTACAGGCACCGAACCTTAGGAACTCTGGTTGGCCATCTACCTCTCATGCTCTTGAAATCTTAATTCTTTTTTTTTTATTAGTTTCTGCTTTATAACAAAGTGAATCAGTCATACATATACATCTGTTCCCACATCCCTTCCCTCATGCATCTCCCTCCCTCCCACCCTCCCCATCCCACCCCTCCAGGCGGTCACAAAGCACCGAGCTGATCTCCCTGTGCTCTGCGGCTGCTTCCCACTATCTATCTACCTTACGTTTGGTAGTGTATATATGTCCATGCCTCTCTTTCGCTTTGTCACAGCTTACCCTTCCCCCTCCCCATATCCTCAAGTCCATTCTCAAGTAGGTCTGTGTCTTTATTCCCGTTTTGCCCCTAGGTTCTTCATGACATTTTTTTTTTAATTCCGTATATATGTGTTAGCATACGGTATTTGTCTTTCTCTTTCTGACTTACTTCACTCTGTATGACAGACTCTAGGTCTATCCACCTCATTACAAATAGCTCAGTTTCGTTTCTTTTTATGGCTGAGTAATATTCCATTGTATATACGTGCCACATCTTCTTTATCCATTCATCCGATGATGGACACTTAGGTTGTTTCCAGCTCCGGGCTATTGTGAATAGAGCTGCAATGAACATTTTAGTACATGTCTCTTTTGGAATTATGGTTTTCTCAGGGTATATGCCTAGTAGTGGGATTGCTGGGTCATATGGTAGTTCTATTTGTAGTTTTTTAAGGAACCTCCATACTGTTCTCCATAGTGGCTGTACCAATTCACATTCCCACCAGCAGTGCAAGAGTGTTCCCTTTTTTCCACACCCTCTCCAGCATTTATTGTTTCTAGATTTCTTGATGATGGCCATTCTGACTGGTGTGAGATGATATCTCATTGTAGTTTTGATTTGCATTTCTCTAATGATTAATGATGTTGAGCATTCTTTCATGTGTTTGTTGGCAGTCTGAATATCTACTTTGGAGAAATGCCTATTTAAGTCTTCTGCCCATTTTTGGATTGGGTTGTTTGTTTTTTTGATGTTGAGCTGCATGAGCTGTTTATAAATTTTGGAGATTAATCCTTTGTCAGTTGCTTCATTTGCAAATATTTTCTCCCATTCTGAGGGTTGTCTTTTGGTCTTCTTTATGGTTTCCTTTGCTGTGCAAAAGCTTTGAAGTTTCATTAGGTCCCATTTGTTTATCTTTGTTTTTATTTCCATTTCTCTAGGAGGTGGGTCCAAAAGGATCTTGCTGTGATTTATGTCATAGAGTGTTCTACTTATGTTTTCCTCTAAGAGTTTGATAGTTTCTGGCCTTACATTTAAGTCTTTAATCCATTTTGAGCTTATTTTTGTGTATGGTGCTAGGGAATGATCTAATCTCATACTTTTACATGTCCCTGTCCAGTTTTCCCAGCACCACTTATTGAAGAGGCTGTCCTTTCTCCACTGTACATTCCTGCCTCCCTCCTGCGTGGGTTTATCTCTGGGCTTTCTATCCTGATCCACTGATCTGTCTTTCTGTTTTTATGCCAGTACCAGACTGTCTTAATTACTGTAGCTTTGTAGTATAGTCTGAAGTCAGGGAGCCTGATTCCTCCAGCTCCGTTTTTCGTTCTCAAGATTGCTTTGGCTATTCGGGGCCTTTTGTTTTTCCAAACAAATTTTGAATTTTTTTGTTCTAGTTCTGTGAAAAATGCCAGTGGTAGTTTGATAGGGATTGCATTGAATCTGTAGATTGCTTTGGGTAGTAGAGTCATTTTCACAATATTGATTCTTCCAATCCAGGAGCATGGTATATCTCTCCATCTATTTGTATCATCTTTAATTTCTTTCATCAGTGTCTTATAATTTTCTGCATACAGGTCTTTTGTCTCCTTAGGTAGGTTTATTCCTAGATATTTTATTCTTTTTGTTGCAATGGTAAATGGGAGTGTTTTCTTGATTTCATTTTCAGATTTTTCATCATTAGTGTACAGGAATGCCAGAGATTTCTGTACATTAATTTTGTATCCTGCTACTTTACCAAATTCATTGATTAGCTCTAGTAGTTTTTCGGTAGCATCTTTAGGATTCTCTATGTATAGTATCATGTCATCTGCAAACAGTGACAGCTTCACTTCTTCTTTTCCAATTTGGATTCCTTTTATTTCCTTTTCTTCTCTGATTGCTGTGGCTAAAACTTCCAAAACTAGGTTGAATAAGAGTGGTGAGAGTGGGCAGCCTTGTCTTGTTCCTGATCTTAGTGGAAATGGTTTCAGTTTTTCACCATGGAGGACAATGTTGGCTGTGGGTTTGTCCTATATGGCCTTTATTATGTTGAGGAAAGTTCCCTCTATGCCTACTTTCTGCAGGGTTTTTATCATAAATGGATGTTGAATTTTGTCGAAAGCTTTCTCTGCATCTTTTGAGATGATCATATGGTTTTTCTCCTTCAACTTGTTAATATGGTGTATCACATTGATTGATTTGCATATATTGAAGAATCCTTGCATTCCTGGAATAAACCCCACTTGATCATGGTGTATGATCCTTTTAATGTGCTGTTGGATTCTGTTTGCTAGTATTTTGTTGAGGATTTTTGCATCTATGTTCATCAGTGATATTGGCCTGTAGTTTTCTTTCTTTGTGACATCCTTGCCTGGTTTTGGTATCAAGGTGATGTCGGCCTCGTAGAATGAGTTTGGGAGTGTTCCTCCCTCTGCTATATTTTGGAAGAGTTTGAGAAGGATAGGTGTTAGTTCTTCTCTAAATGTTTGATAGAATTCACCTGTGAAGCCATCTGGTCCTGGGCTTTTGTTTGATGGAAGATTTTTAATCACAGTTTCAATTTCAGTGCTTGTGATTGGTCTATTCATATTTTCTATGTCTTCCTGAGTCAGTCTTGGCAGGTTGTGCATTTCTAAGAATTTGTCCATTTCTTCCAGGTTGTCCATTTTATTGGCATAGAGTTGCTTGTAGTCATCTCTCATGATCTTTTGTATTTCTGCAGTGTCAGTTGTTACTTCTCCTTTTTCATTTCTAATTCTATTGATTTGAGTCTTCTCCCTTCTTTTCTTGATGAGTCTGGCTAATGGTTTGTCAATTTTGTTTATCTTCTCAAAGAACCAGCTTTTAGTTTGGTTGATCTTTGCTATCGTTTCCTTCATTTCTTTTTCATTTATTTCTGATCTGATCTTTATGATTTCTTTCCTTCTGCTAGCTTTGGGGGTTTTTATTCTTCTTTCTCTAACTGCTTTAGGTGCAGGGTCAGGTTGTTTACTCGAAATGCTTCCTGTTTCTTAAGGTGGGATTGTATTGCTATAAACTTCCCCCTTAGAACTGCTTTTGCTGCGTCCCATAGGTTTTGGGTCGTCGTGTCTCCATTGTCATTTGTTTCTAGGTATTTTTTAATTTCCTCTTTGATTTCTTCAGTGATCACTTCGTTATTGAGTAGTGTATTGTTTAGCCTCAATGTGTTTGTATTTTTTACACATCTTTTCCTGTAATTGATGTCTAGTCTCATAGCATTGTGGTCGGAAAAGATACTTGATACAATTTCAATTTTCTTAAATTTACCAAGGCTTGATTTGTGACCCAAGATATGATCTATCCTGGAGAATGTTCCAGGAGCACTTGAGAAAAATGTGTATTCTGTTCTTTTTGGATGGAATGTCCTATAAATATCAATTAAGTCCATCTCGTTTAATGTATCATTTAAAGCTTGTGTTTCCTTATTTATTTTCATTTTGGATGATCTGTCCATTGGTGAAAGTGGGGTGTTAAAGTCCCCTACTATGATTGTGTTACTGTCGATTTCCCCTTTTATGGCTGTTAGTATTTGCCTTATGTATTGAGGTGCTCCTATGTTGGGTGCATAAATATTTACAATTGTTATATCTTCTTCTTGGATTGATCCCTTTATCGTTATGTAGCGTCCTTCTTTGTCTCTTCTAATAGTCTTTATTTTACAGTCTATTTTGTCTGATATAAGAATTGCTACTCCAGCTTTCTTTTGATTTCCATTTGCATGGAATATCTTTTTTCCATCCCCTTACTTTCAATCTCTATGTGTCTCTAGGTCTGAAGTGGGTCTCTTGTAGACAGCATATATATGGGTCTTGTTTTTGTATCCATTCAGCCACTCTGTGTCTTTTGGTGGGAGCATTTAGTCCATTTACATTTACGGTAATTATTGATATGTATGTTCCTATTCCCATTTCCTTAATTGCTTTGGGTTTGTTATTGTAGGTATATTCCTTCTGTTGTGTTTCTTGCCTAGAGAAGTTCCTTTAGCATTTGTTGTAAAGCTGGTTTGGTGGTGCTGAACTCTCTCAGCTTTTGCTTGTCTGTAAAGGTTTTAATTTCTCCATCCAATCTGAATGAGATCCCTGCTGGGTAGAGTAATCTTGGTTGCAGGTTCCTCTCCTTCATCACTTTAATTATGTCCTGCCACTCCCTTCTGGCTTGTAGAGTTTCTGCTGAGAGATCAGCTGTTAAACTGATGGGGATTCCCTTGTGTGTTATTTGTTGTTTTTCCCTTGCTGCTTTTAATATGATTTCTTTGTGTTTAATTTTTGACAGTTTGATTAATATGTGTCTTGGCATATTTCTCCTTGGATTTATTCTGTATGGGACTCTCTGTGCCTCCTGGACTTGACTAACTATTTCCTTTCCCATATTGGGGAAGTTTTCAACTATAATCTCTTCAAATATTTTCTCAGTCCCTTTCTTTTTCTCTTCTTCTGCTGGAACCCCTATAATTTGAATGTTGGTGCGTTTAATGTTGTCCCAGAGGTCTCTGAGACTGTCCTCTGTTCTTTTCATTCTTTTTTCTTTATTTTGCTCTGCAGCAGTTATTTCCACTATTTTATCTTCCACCTCACTTATCCGTTCCTCCGCCTCAGTTATTCTGCTATTGATCCCATCTAGAGTATTTTTCATTTCATTTATTGTGTTTTTAATCGATGCTTGATTCATCTTTAGTTCTTCTAGGTCCTTGTTAACTGTTTCTTGCATTTTGTCTATTCTATTTCCAAGATTATGGATTTTAGAAATAGAATCTTGGATCAGCTTTACTATCATTATTCTGAATTCTTTTTCAGGTAGACTGCCTATTACCTCTTCATTTGTTAGGTCTGGTAGGTGTTTATCTTGCTCCTTCACCTGCTGTTTTTCTGTCTTCTCATTTTGCTTATGTTACTGTGTTTGGGGTCTCCTTTTTGCAGGCTGCAGATTCGTAGTTCCCGTTGTTTTTGGTGTCTGACCCCAGTGGCTAAGGTTGTTTCAGTAGGTTGTGTAGGCTTCCTGGTGGGGGGTACTAATGCCTGTGCTCTGGTGGTTGAGGCTCGATCTTGTCTTTCTGGTGGACAGGTCCACGTCTGGTGGTGTGTTTTGGGGTGCCTATGGCCTTATTATGTTTTTAGGTAGCCTCTCTGCTAATGGTTGGGGTTGTGTTCCTGCCTTGCTAGTTGCTTGGCATAGGGTGACCCGCACTGTAGTTTGCTGGTCGTTGACTGAAGCTGGGTGCTGGTGTTGGGATGGAGATCTCTGGGAGATTTTCGCTGCTTGATATTATGTGGAGCTGGGAGGTCTCTTGTGGACCCGTGTCCTGAAGTTGGCTCTCCCACTTCAGAGGCACAGCGCTGGCTCCTGTCTGCAGCACCAAGAGCCTTTCATCCACCCGGCTCAGAATAACAGGGAGAAAAAGTAGAAAGAAGGAATTAGTAGAAGAAAGAAAGAGAGAGGGAAAGAAAGGAAGAAGGGAAGAAAGGAAGGAAGGAAGAAAGAAAGAAAGGAGGGAGGGAGGGAGGAAGGATGGAAAGAAAGAAGGAAAGAAAGGAGGGAGGGAGGGAGGAAGGAAAGGAAGAAAGACAGGAGGGAGGGAGGGAGGAAGGAAAGAAAAAGAAAGTGGAAAGAAGAAGGGTGGGAGGGAGGGAGGGAGGAAAGAAAAAGAAAGAAGGAAAGGAGGAGCGGAAGGAGGGAGGGAGGAAGGGAAGGTAGGAAAAAAAGAAAGAACAGGTAAAGTAAAATAGAATAAAGTATGAAATATAGTAGCGTTATTAAAATTAGAAAGTAATTATTGAAAAAAAAAAAACAAAAAAAAACAAAAAAACGGACCGATAGAACCCTGGGACATATGGTGGAAGCAAAGCTATACAGAGAGAATCTTACACAGAAGAATACACATACACATTCACAAAAAGAGAGCAGGGGGAAAAATCAAAAGTCTTGCTCTCCAAGTCCACCTCCTCAATTTGGGATAATTCGTTGTAAAAAGAGGAAAAGGGCGAGAAGTCTGAAATCTTGCTCTCTAAGTCCACCTCCTTAATTTGGAATAATTCGTTGTAAAAAGAGGAAAAGGGGGGAAAGTCTTAAATCTTGTCCTCAAAGTCCACTTCCTCAATTTGGGATGATTCGCGGTCCATTCATGCACTCCACAGACGCAGGGCGCATCAAATGGACCGTGGAGCTTTAATCCGCTGCCTCCGAGGCTGCACAGAGAAATTTCCCTGTCTCTGCTCTCACAGCTCCCGGGTCTCAGCCTTGGACCTGGCCCCGCCTCTGCGTGGAGGTCGCCGGAGGGCGTCCGTTCTTCGCTCAGACAGGACGGGTTTAAAGGAGCCGCTGATTCGGGGGCTCTGGCTCACTCAGGCAGAGGTGAGGGAGGGGCGCGCAGTGTGGGGCGGGCCTGCGGCGGCAGAGGCCGGCGTGACGTTGCAGCAGCCCGTGGCGCTCCGTGCGCTTTCCCGGGAAAGCCGTCCCCGGGTCTCGGGACCCCGGCAGTGGCGGGGTGCACAGGCCCCCTGGAAGGCGGGGCGGACAGTGACCCGCGCTCGCACACAGGCCCCGCGGCGGCGGGCAGCGGCGGCGGGCCGCGGCGGCCGACGCCTGTGTCCGAGGTCCGCGCCTTACCCGCGGCTCGTGCCTGTCTCCGGCGCTTCCCCAAGCAGCCCTCTTAATGCCCTCTCCTCGCGCACCAGGAAACAAAACGGAAAAAAGTCTCTTGCCTCTTCAGCAGCTCCAGACCCTTTCCCCGGACTCCCTCCGGGCTAGCCGTGGTGCACTAACCCCTTCAGGCTCTCTTCCTGCCGCCAGCCCCAGTCCTCTCCCTGCGCTCCGACTCGAAATCTTAATTCTTAACCCTGCCCTCTTCCACCATTTTTCTCCTAATCAGGGAATAAAAATTACCTATCCATTTGCCTTAGAAGAAATCAAAAGTCAGTAGTCCAAACACTTTTTAAAATATTGTTTTCTGTCCAGTTGGAAATGAAGTACATGATTGACTTTTCTTCATCATTCATATAGTCAACGTGGAAAACATTAGGGCCATGAATTTCAATACAGTAAGATGAGAAAATTTTAAATTGGCCTTCCCAAACCACTAATAAGTAACCGATGTTGTATATAATGCTAAAATCTTAGAGACTGAGTTTGATATTTTAAAAGTTCTGAAAACATTAGCTAATTTCTCCTCATCAAATTTCTCATGACTCAAACCTAAGTATTACTTTTTAAAAGATAAATTTATTTATTTTTATTTATTTATTTTTATTTTGGCTGCATTGGGTCTTCAGTGCTGCGTGCAGGCTTTCTCTAGTTGCGGCGAGCGGGGGCTACTCTTTGTTGTGGTGCCGGGGCTTCTCATCACAGTAGCTTCTATTGTTGTTCCACAACTCTATGGGTTCCTTCTTAGGTCCTACGAAGAACCCTAGAAATTAGTTCATGTAATTATATGTTTTTGCAAAATTGCCAAAAGTGAGATATTTTAACTTCCATCAGGTAAGACCAGCATCTATTTCTTTGCCAATTTTTCTTTTATCATAGTCCGCTATGTTGGATCATATTGGATTGGTCACAGGCTTTTTTGAAATCCGGCTAAGGAGATGTTTTAAGTGAGGCTATTATGTGATTTTCAGACACCACCATATGTAATTGACTATATAATATCCCATTACAGGAATAACTTCCAGTACTCTTACTGACTACTCTACTGACTTAACTAGCACAAGACACAGAAGCGTAAGGACAAAAACCACCTTACAATATAGCCATGTCTTGCACTTCACAGCTCTCAAAGCATGTGCATTTGAAGAAGAAAAAAAGAACTGAAAAGTATAAAACCAGAAGTTAATCTGCGGAAAATTATTTCAATCATCAGGCATGTGAAAGATAAGTCAAAGATTCAGGTTTCTTCAATGCTTAGTCAAAACGGAAATTTCCTTCTGTCAAGAATATACTCCAGGGCTTCCCTGGTGGTGCAGTGGTTGAGAGTCTGCCTGCCAATGCAGGGGACACGGGTTCGTGCCCTGGTCCAGGAAGATCCCAAATGCCGCATAGTGGCTAGGCCCGTGAGCCATGGCCACTGATCCTGCATGTCCGGAGCCTGTGCCCCGCAACGGGGAGAGGCCACAACAGTGAGAGGCCAGCATACTGCAAAAAAAAAAAAAAAAAAAAAACACCAATATACTCCAGGGGCTTCCCGGATGGCACAGTGGTTAGGAAGCCACCTGCCAATGCAGGGGACACGGGTTTGAGCCCTGGTCCGGGAAGATCCCACATGCCACGGAGCAACTAAGACCGTGTGCCACAACTATGGAGCCTGCTCTCTAGAGCCCGTGAGCCACAACTACTAAGACTGTGAGCCACAACTACTGAAGCTTGCGTGCCTAGAGCCTGTGCTCTGCAACAAGAGAAGCCACCGCAATAAGAAGCCTGCACACCACAACAAAGAGTATCCCCCAGTCGCTGCAACTAGAGAAAGACTGCGCACAGCAACGAAGACACAACACAGTCAAAAATAAATAAATAAATAAATAAATAAAAGAATATACCCCATCAATAATGTGTGTAATGGAATGGTGTGAATGAGTATTTTATCAGAATTCCTGTAATGCACAATCCTATAGCAGTACTGAAATCAGTAATGCATTTATAATAGTAAATATTTATGAGGAAGTAATCCATAGAGGTTTTCTCAAAGTTAACAATGAAAATTGATGTGACATTATCAATAATAAATTGTGACGCTGAAATAAACTTTTCTAAACTATTAATAACTAAAAGCAAACTCTAATCAACCATGTTAAAAGAAATCTATGTCTATAAACTACAAAGTTTATTCCTTAAAATTTTATTTCTAAAACACATAAACTGTCATATGAGGAGGCAGTTAAAGAATATATAGCTACAAGAGTTGGGAAAAAGTCTTATAGAGACACATCTGGCAGTAGTTAATTTTCAAATGTCATTTTTCTAGATTTTGTGACACCTATAGTATTGATATTTGAAAGCATTTAAAAAATTGTAATTTGAAGATTTGCTATTTCCAGGTAGAGTAAAATATTTTGAAGCAAAACAACATTTCCACTGAGAAAAATTTAAAAAACCAAATAAAATAGTCAGCATTCAATCAAAAAGTTCTAGACATACCAAGAGATAGAATCATATGACTAAATTTCTAGGAAAGGAACAGATAATACAACAATATTTATATAAGATATTGTGTATCTTTATCAGGAAAAGTCTTTATCAAGAAAAGACTTTAAAATCATCAGAATTAATATTATATTTTATTTATTTGTATATTTTATTTATATAGTTATATAAAGGACTTAAAGATAAAGCCCTAGTTAAGGCAGTGACAAAAGCAGTAGCAGTGGGAGTGAAAAGAAATGGTTATATTCAAGGATATTTTGTCAGTAAAAGTCCAAGATCAAATGTCTGACTGCATACATGGGATGGATAGACGGAGTGGGAAAAATCAAAGTTAACTATAGAGGTTCTAGTGAAGATGGGGTTGCCATCACCCAACCCAAGGGGTTGCGATCATCCCCAAGGTCTAGGAGACTCAAGGGAAGGTTGTGGTCGAGGAAAAGTTAATTGCTGGGAAAATAAGACTCCCAGTCTCTCCATCTCCTTATACTAGTTTTTTTTTAACATCTTTATTGGAGTATAATTGCTTTACAATGGTGTGTTAGTTTCTGCTTTATAACAAAGTAAATCAGTTATACACATACATATGTCCCCATATCTCTTCCCTCTTGCATCTCCCTCCCTTCCACCCTCCCTATCTCACCCCTCTAGGTGGTCACAAAGCACCCAGCTGATCTCCCTGTGCTCTGCGGCTGCTTCCCACTAGCTATCTATTCCTTATACCAGTTTTGTTTTTCTGCTCATATACGTAGCAGCATTTCATTCAAGGGGAAAGTCATTGATCTGACTGGTCAAATTAAAAACCATAGTTCAAGGCACATTTACAGTGGTTAGTTCCTCCACAATTTAGAAAGTAACGTTCACAATTTCCCTCTTCCTACACCGCAGAACACATTGGCCATTCCTCCAAAGTCTCCACTCCATAGAGTGGACCAGAGATGACGTTAGCCCAGAACTGAGAGCTTGGCATGAGATGGTGTCAACCCCACCTAGAGCTCTGGCATAAGTTATGACCCAACCCAGTTCTACAGAGAGCTCTGCATGGAATCTTGTCTCAGCCATAATAATGTGATTCTGTTTTTCATTTGGTTGTCTTCTTTGCTTAACTTTCCCTGGCCACTCTGACAAACAAAATTTCAGGCAATCCTGGGCCACTCACTAACTTTATTCCATCTAATGTTATCCAGATTCCCAAGAAAATTACTAACAATAAAGGGGGAAATTTGGAACATGGTGAGTTTTAGGTGCCTGAAATATACAGGTAACTGAATCCAGTTAAGTAGAAAATTATTTGGATCTCAAATATGCCAGTAGAAGAGCAGACTAAGCTCAATTTAATGTACTCTTACTGGAGACACATGTAAATTCTGGGTCAATTTTGAACAAGTTAAAAGCACATAGCTGAGATTAAAAGAAAGAAAGGAACACCTGCATGTTTCAGAAAGTAACAGAGAAATTAAATCCAGAGAAATAAGAGCAGACTGATGTCTATGGGTTCCGTTCCTTAGTATAGGCCTTATGTAAATAGGGGCTGGAGCTAGAAATCTAACATTACCTTGAGGCCAGGAATTTAGACCCAGGATGGAACAATATTGAGAAGTTAGTACAGATATCCTACAGAAATTTCATGAGGAACTGCTTAGTCCATTAAGAGGGCCAAGGGAGGTGGTGAGGAAGATTGGTATCTCTTGAAAACCTTCAGGTACAGAAAACATCAACACCTCTGAAAAGTAGGCCTTCCCAGAGTTGTGATGGCCAGGTTGTCACTAACCTGTAAGGCCCTGTAGGAATCAGAAAATGCAAGGAGAGTAATTCAAAGAAAAACAGATGCAGGATGGGTGTGGCAATAAATCCTAGGACCCTATCAGAAACAAAATTAAAACCACTCTAGAGGGAAATTTTAACAAACCAGGGCAGAGAGTATCCTAACCAGAATAGAATAATAATTCTGAGGAACTTACTTTACTTATTTAAGTAATATTCAATGCATTTCCATGGCCAGGCCCTTTTGAAGAATTCTAAAACATATACAAACAATTCATTGACATCTTATATATCCCACCATCCAGAGCAAAATTCACTTAAGAACTGTACTGGTGGAAATTGGGCAGCACTATGGAGAAAATAAAATGTGTTTACCATCAAAAAACATGAAGGTAAGAAAGCTAATGTCTAATTTTTTTAATTATCCTGTGGTTTCTTGAAATCTTTTGAAACCCAAAATAGAGACACCTAGGAGGAAATGAAGATTTAAATATTTAGAGATTTATCAACTCATCTATAAAAGCTTTATTAATCTCTTCTTTTAATAACATTCCTGAGAGGTATAAATGTGTCCAGTGATAGGGTTGAATAAGCCTGAGAGAATTTCAATTGTTTACTATTCTTGGTCAGCTCTTAAGACCTTTCAGGAGCATCTTGATTTTCATGGCCTCATCCAACAAAAGCAGGATATTTTACAGAATGTCCTGGGCCACTTTTTGGCTTGCTTTTGTGTTTATGTTTTTGGTTTTTTCACATCGGGCGGTACATTAGGCTACCTATTGCATACTCCCTCATTCATGCATGCACTCATTCCAACAATATTTACTGAGTTGAGACATTTAATTAACACTCAATAAATGATGTTTAGATGAATGAATGCGCTTTCTATCAAAGTTAAGTGTAAGTACTGAGAAAAATTACAGAATGTATGATCCCAGCCCCACAAAAGCTTATAACTGTGTTGAGGATATAAAAGATGCTGATGAAATAACTAATATATCATATTGGACAGTTTCTAAGTTCAAAAATGAGTTTTTATAAATAATCAGAGCCTAAGGAGGACAAAGAAGGGACAGTTCATTATGGGTTGAATCTATCAATAAATGTACATTTCAGATGAGATTTGAGATTGACCTCAAAGAAGAGGACTTAGATATATGAACAGAGAACAAAAAAGGCATGGTGATAGCATGTGCATAGATAGAGTGGCCAATATTTATGTTCTTCATTAAAGATAGTTAGAGATAACCCAAATGTAACTGTTTCCATGGGCCCATTCTCAGTATCCAAAGAAAACGGCAAATCCTATCTTAGTAAAACTAATGAAAAACACAGTCTTTAACAAAGAGATTGTGAAGGAAAGGGGGAGAGAAAGGCTTGCATCCCACACCACACAACAAAACTTATTGAATTATTTGTTTAATTTTATCCCTCTGAAAATTTCCTCTCCCTCTCTCTGTACGTCTCTCTTCTCCCACATCTGGCCACACTCTACCAGCCATCTTTCCAGATCTTTCCAGAACTCTCCATCCTAGTTTCATTAGGCCACAATTTAAACATCTCACAGGTCTCCAGGATGCATCCACATCACTTCTTCCACAAAGACAAACAAAGGACACTTCTCAGGATCACGTTTCTTTGAAGGAAGAGGTCATGAGGGTGATTATAAATAATATAAGGTGGAGAGCAGTGACTTAAAATACCATTTTTCAGCTTAGAATGTGAATACAGGGAACTTTGGGAAACTAGAAAATCTAGAAAGGATTCACTGATAATTATTTATGTTCAATGAATAAAATAAGATGTACTAATACGGCTAAACTCGGACAGATTCACTTTTTCAAAAGTTGCTTTCACACACCTTCACTATTGGGATGTTTGATAAACACACCTTTCCTTCTTTACTTTCTTCTTTCTTTGCAGATACTTGCACCAAACTTTCAAACAATAAGAACCTTCCCATAAGTCCCTTGCCAGGCAAGAATAAGGTATAACAATCCAAACAAATTTTTGAAGAAGATAACTGGTTGAAAGCACAGGAAAAGAGCTGGGTTTCTCTTATTCAACAGTCACATAATGAGTAATGTGCGAATTGGTTTAAAAAGTCTCTCTGCATGAGGGGCTAAGGTTAAGATTAGAACTTCTGAGGCCAGAAGAGCAAAACGACTACAACATCCACATATTTTCAAGAGCTGCCCTTTGGATGTGAGGGATTGATTTTTCCCACTATTTTTTCAGCAACCCAACTGGTGTCTTTATTAAACGACATAAGAGAATACAGTGTGGCCAAGAAGGCTTAGATTTCCTTAGCCCCAAGACAGATATTCTCCAGTGACTGTCCACCCACATGAAAAAGAGAGATTTACAAGAGGAAACTGGATACAACTGAGTGTACTTTAATTTTACCTGAATTATTTATTTTGTTTACAATTCTCCGCTGAAGTGCCTACACTAATATATTTTTAAGAACATTTCCTTAAGTTGAAATATTCATTCAGTATATTCATTTACTATAATTTAGAAAAGCCAAATGATTTAGGCAAATTCATTTCTATATTGCCACAGCAGTGTATTGTGAACTAAATGACACCTGGCAGTTCTTTACTCAGATACTAACTCAATTAGAAGGCAGAACAAGGACACCTACCAATTCAGGGAGGGAAAGGTCACTTAGCCTCTGTAGCTGTCTTAGGTCTCTTATCATCACAGTAACAAATTGAAGACTAAAGACCATATGATCATCTCAATAGATGAAGAAAAAGCTTTTGAAAAAAATTCAATATCCATTCATGGTAAAATCTCTCCAGAAAGTGGGCATAGAGGGAACATACCTCAACATAATAAAGGCCATATATGACAAGCTCATAGCTAACATACTCAATGGTGAAAAGCTGAAAGCATTTCCCCTAAGATCAGGAACAAGACAAGGATGCCCACTCTCACCACTTTTATTGAAGGTAGTTTTGGAAGTCCTAGCCACAGCAATCAGACAAGAAAAGTAAAAAAATAAAAGGACTCCAAAATGGAAAGGAAAAAATAAAACTGTCACTGTTTGCAGATGGCAGGATACATAGAAAATCTGAAAGACACTATCAAAAAATTATTAGAGCTCAAAAATGAACTTGGTAAATTTGCAGCATACAAAATTTATATATAGAAATCTATTGTATTTCTATACACTAACAGTGAACTATCAGAAAGAGAAATTAAGGAAACAATCCCATTTACAATCACGTAAAAAAGAATAAAATACATAAGAATAAATCTGCCTAAGGAGGTAAAAGACCTGTACCCAGGGAACTATACGACACTGATACAAGAAATTAAAGATGACACAAACAGCTGGAAAGATATACCATGGTCACGGATTGGAAGAATTAATATTGTTAAAATGACCATCATACCCAAGGAAATCTACGGATTCAATGCAGTCTGTATCAACATATCAAGGGCATTTTCCACAGACCTAGAACAAATAATTTTAAACTTTGTATGGAAACACAAAAGATCCTGAATAGTTAAAACAGTCTTGAGAAAGAAGAACACAACTGGAGGAATCATGCTCCCTGGCTTCAGACTGTGCTACAAACCTACAGTAATCAAAAGAGTATGGTACTGGCACAAAAACATCGATCACTGGAACAGAATAGAGAGCCCAGAAAGAAACCCATGCACTTATGGTCAATGAATCTATGACAAAGGAGGCAAGAATATGCAATGGAGAAATGTCTGGGCTTCCTTAGGGATGGTTTCATCAATTAATTTGTTTTCTTAAATGGACCATACTTTTCCATGTCTTTGTATACCTTGTGATTTTTTTGGTTGAAAATTTGTCTTTCAAATATTATAATGTGGTATCTATGGAAATCAGATTCTCCCACTTTCCCAGGGTTTCCTGGGCTTTTGATTGTTCAAGGCTGTAGTAGTCTGTTTAGGGACCTTTCCAAACTATTTTTGCAATGACTGTTTTCCTTATCGTATGTACGCACTGAAGTCTCTGTTCCTTTAGTTCATGTTTAGCTAATGTTTTGACAGAGATTTCCTTGAATTCCTGCACCTAAAACAAACAAAAATAAATATACACAAGCACATCCACATGCACACTCAAAACCACACACCTCTGCCCATTGTGCAGATTGCTGGATCACTCCTTCAACATTTAGCTGACCTGCATTGAGTTCAGGGCTCAGCCCATGGTCAAAGCTTAGAGACTCCTCTGGTGTTTTCAGAACATGCATCTTATCTTGAGTATGCATGTGGCTTTCTTAGTTTCTCCAGACACATGTGTACTTTTTGTAGGTTCTAATTTCCCAAAGAATCTCCCCCAACTTTGGCTCCTGCATCTTCTGTGGTCTACTGTATTTCAATGCACAGTCTTCTGCCCCAGCCATCTGTGCTTTGTTAGCTCACCTTGCACTTTTTTTGAGCAATGACCGCTGCTTTTCCAGACTGTGTTCCAAGTTAGCTAAGGCAGAGATAAGCATCTTGTGTCAGTCCTTCAGGTAGCTCCCAGACAGGTTAGAACAGATACACATAATAATCTGACAGTACGGTCTCTTCTGCTCCCTCCTGAAGCAGGATTGAGGGTCCCATACTAGGAATGGTCTGCTGCTACTTTAAGACTATCACTGCATTAAGACTCCACCACTTTAAGAACATCACTACACTAACAGTGGATGGGGCAAGGGCAAGTAAAAATGCCACAAAGCTTTCCTGCCATTTTCAAATTGCCTCTTCCCTGGTTCAGTATGTGTTTGGTTGCTATAAATCTTTGGCTGATTTCAGGACTAAGAGAAACCAAAAGAAACCCACAGTAAGAAACAGTACAATCAAACTCTCAGAAGCCAAAAGACAGAAAGAATCTTTTCTCCCAAAGGAGAAAGAAAAAAGAAATTTGTTACAAAGCAGGGATCCTCAAAAAGATTAGAGCTAATTTCCTATATGAAACCACGGAAGCAAGAGGCCAGACATATTTAAAGTGCTGAAAGAAAAACATTGTCCACCAAGAATTCTATATTTGGCCAAACTGGTTTCAAAACTTAGGGAGAAATTAACGCATTCCCAGATGAACAAAGGTTGAGGGCGTTTGTTTTACAACTTCCTACCACTGCCCTAGGAGAAATGCTAAATTGAACCTTCAGGTTGAAATGAAAGGACACTAGACAGCAACTCGAAGGTGTAGAAAGAAATAGAAATCTCCAGTAAAGATAAATACATGGGCAAATACTAAAGTCAGTATTGTGTTATTGGCTTGTAACTCTACTTTTTATTTCTTACATGATTGAAAAAACAAATGCATAAAATAATCATAAATCCATGTTATTGGGCTCACAAAGTATAAAGGTGTAATTTGTGACAACAATAATGTAAAGAGGAGGAATGGAACTGTAGAGGAACAGAGTTTCTGTGTGCTACTGAAGTTGGTTTCAATTGAAATTATATTGTTTTAACTTTAGAATGGTAAATGTAATCTTCTTGAGAACCACAAAGAAAATATCAATAGACTATATGCAAAAAGAAATGAAAAGGGAATCAAGGGTTCACCACAAGAAAATCGGCTAAGCACAGAAGTCAGTAATGGAGTAAATGAGGGGCAAAAAATGCATAAGACATACAGAAAACAAGCAGGAAACAGACAGAATTAAGTTCTTCCTCATCAGTAATTTTTGAAAAAGTAAGTGGATTAAGCTCTCCAATAAAAAGATAAGCATTGGCAGAATGGACTTTAAAAACAACCATAATCCAAGTATATGCTGTCCGCAAAAAACTCACTTGATTGCAAAAGACACAAGTTGCTTGAAAGCTAAAGCATAGCATAAAATATCCCAAGCAAATAGTAACAAAAAAGAAAGAGAGAGAGAAAAAGAAAGGAAGGAAGGAAGGAAGGAAGGAAGATAGATCTGGGATGGCTATGTTAATATCACACAAAAAAAACTTTAAATCAAAAACTATCACAAGAGGAAAAGGAGGCCACTATAAGTTGATAGCAAGTTCAATCTATCAAGAAGATATAACAACTATAAACATATATGTACCAAACAACCCCCAAATATGGAAAGCAAACATTGACAGAATTGAAGGAAGAAATAGATAGTTCTAAAATAATAGTTGGAGATCAATACCTTGCTTTCAATAATGGATAACACATCTAGACAGAAGATCAGTAGAGAGGTAGGGGGACTGAATAACACATTTAACCAACTAAACCTAACAGCCATATATAGATCACTCCACTCAACAACAGCAGAATACACATTTTTCTCAAGTACACATGGAACATTCTCCAGGAGAGACCATATGTTAGGCCACAATACAAGTACCAATACATTTTTAAGAAATTGAAATCATACAAAGTATCTTGTTTAACCACAGTGAAATGAAGGTAGAAATCAATAACAGAACCATTGATAGCCATTTCCCAACATGCCTGCCACACATGATATAAAGCAATGAAGGGAAAACCATAATTTACCATTTAGAAAAGTGGGAAAGAGGACATACCATTGACACAGAGTGTGTGTTGTTTCCCGTTGTCAGGGATAGAAATAAATTAGCATCATTTATTCATTAGTGTGTTAATTTCTTGGTCAATCATTGGGCAGCCAGTGTTTCTGCCACATGGGAAGATTACCTATACTCAGTGTTGAGTGGAGCCAACCTTGAAAGGGACATTTTAAAGGATTATACTGTGATGGGCTTCGCAGTACCCTTCCTCGTATGCCAGTATTTAGGCTGGGGTATTTCCATGGAGTGTGTACAATCGTAGGCCCCAGTTCACCAGAATTTAGTTTGACTCGTTTTGTTAATACATTCCCTCAGTACTTTGTCTTTTGTATCCTTTTGCATTTACTTCATTCTTTATTATCACTGCAAAACAACTTTGTTTCCTGTTCAGATGCCAAAAAGTGGATATCAATACCTCCTGAGTTTTACACATCACAGATCAGTTTTGGATATCAGGGACAGAGACAACAGCTATTTCCAATGAGTTTGAGACATACTTTGAACATGTGATTAACATGTTGAGTGTTGAAATGTGTGTCGAGCTCATTATACTTGCTCTAAAAGGTTTCAAACTGCAAAGATTTAAAAATCTTTATCTTTGAATAGTTTTCCTGTGCTGTCCCTTTGTGTCAGACTGTTAAGGTGCAGTCTGGCACCTTAAAATAATGTGGCTTTGTAACCAATTATTTACATGTTGTTTTATCCACAGAGAATCTTTTTTGAAAAATAAAGTTATTTATTATTTATTTTTGGCTGTGTTGGGTCTTTGTTGCTGCACACAGGCTGTCTCTAGTTGGGGCGAGCGGGGACTACTCTTCGTTGTGGTGTGCGGGCTCCTCATTGCTGTGGCTTCTCTTGTTGTGGAGCACGGGCTCTAGGTGCTGGGGCTTCAGTAGTTGTGGCACGTGGGCTTCAGTAGTTGTGGCTCATGAGCCCTAGAGCACAGGCTCAGTAGTTGTGGCGCACTGGCTTAGTTGCTCTGCGGCATGTGGGATCTTCCCAGACAAGGGCTCGAACCCATGTCCCCTGCACTGGCAGGCGGATTCCAAACCACTGTGCCACCAGGGAAGTCCCCACACAGAGAATATTAAGGGCAAAACATACAACTCGATTAACTACACTTCCTCCTGTTCACATTTCCCTCATCTTTTCTTCATCTTCTGTCTATGTATCCTTGACCCTGTTTATATTAAGTGCTTTTACCATTATATTTGATTGTCTGTATTCTGATGAGTTACCACAATGATTTATGAGACACGGTAGGATATAAATGCATTCAAGTAATATATATATATATATATATATATATATATATATATAATATATATATATATATACCTGTATATATATATATATATATATGTGTGTGTGTGTGTGTGTGTAGTTTGCTTGAGTGCAGTGTTTTTTGTTTTCTGTACTGAATTCATTAGCATGGGTCGGTATAAAATTTAGCATAGGTCAATATGTAATTTGTAAACTAATAAAGTCTTAAAAGTGAGGAAATAAGTCTTTTAAATTTAATTATTTATTGTAAAGAGCAGAATAGCATACATAAACAGGTGCCTAATGAAAACTTGTATTCTAATTTGAAACTCTCATGAAGACCTATTTTTTTGTTCTTCTAATGGTATGATAGTAGGCCATTTGGTTATTTTTATTTTTATGGCTTTAACTTTAGAACAATTAAATATTCATAAATTTTAAAAAGTATTTTTCTTTATTTGATGGGGGTGGGATACTGGAGAAATGAAAGGTCAAACACCTACTGAGGAATCCATACTTGTCTATATAGTGTGTACTTTTATTTCAATAAGTGATTTAAAATTCCTAAAAGGATGCTATAATAAGTTATTATGCCATTTTACAGACTGAATTAAGTGAATTTCTGGGAGGTATGAAATTTGCCTAAGGCTATTCAGCTGCCAAGTGGTAGAAGTGAGAATTAAATCCAGGTATACCTATCACCAAAGTTTCTGCTCATCTCTTTACATCATCCACTTTTAATAGCCAATGCTTTCCTGCTTACAAATATGACTGAGGTTTCCAGACAGTCAACATTGCTTTTTAATCAGATAGAAAAATGACTGTTGCTTCTCTAAAGACATATTCCTTTTCCATTAAGTGACTTTAGTTGTTCAAATAATACTTCCAGACAGTAGTAATCATACAGTTGGAGACTAAGAACAGAACTCAGGGATGTGTCTAGCAGTCAGTAAAGACCAACTGGGCTCACTGATGATACTTACGGTCATTTCCTCTAGACTAACATAATCTTATTAATAAGACCCTAATAATTCATAGTACTGCCCTTGCCTGATTGTTCATCTCCCTCTATCACTCTCTCTTTCCCCAGATTATTATTATTTTTGATAATTTTTGGTGAATTAAATTCAGGGATTAGTATTCAGGAGTGCTAGTCACAAAAGCAGAGAAACTTAGCTCGCACCAAAGGAAGAAAATAGAGAAAAAGTATAAATTATATGAATACACACATATCACACATGTACCAACTATATGTTGCACTTCTCCAAAATCTATTCGGTATCTGCACATTTATTGTATATTAACAGTAAGACTAGAAATGAGTGTAACGCTCTGTTTACAAGATACAGAAAACAGACCCAAATATGGAAATTACTGGCAATGAGAATGGGGAAGAAAGGCTACAACAACGAATGTAGATGATATTTTTGTTTCTTAGCTATGATGCCAAATATTGAACTTTCAACTTGAGACAAGGAGGCCATAAAAAGTTGTATTCGTTTCCTAGAGGTGCCATGACAAAGTACCGGAGACTGGGGAGGTTAAACAACAGAAATTTACTCATTCACAGTTGTAGAGGCTAGAAATCTGAGATAAGGTGTCAACAGGATTGATTTCTTCTGAGGTATCTCTTCTTGGTTTGTAGATGCCATGTTTTCCTTTTGTCTTCACATGGTCTTCTCTCTGTTCATGTCTGTGTCCTAATATTTTCTTTTTATAAGGACACCAGTCATATTGAATTAGAGCCCACCCATTTGACCTCATTTGACTTCAGTTACCTATTTAAGGGCCTTATCTCCAAATACAGTCATATTACGAGGTATTGGGGGTTAAGACTTCCACATACTAACTTGAGCAGGACACAGTTCAGGTGATAATAGAAGATAAGAGTAATTTAAGCAAGTAAGTAACTATTGTTTACAGTGAGTTGCTTTAAGGATACGAATTTACTCAAGAAAAACAAGAAGAAATTACATAACACTGTGTGTTATACAAAGATATTAAATTAATCATCATAACCTCCTGTGAGATGGGCATTAAATTAGACTAAGCAAGAGTAAGCAACTTATCCAGAATTGTATAGTTGGTACCTTCCAGAATTTAAACCAGGTATTTTTCCAGTTCCATTCTACCTTATATATTCATTTCATTATTTGAAATGAATTTTGAGTCTTCATTTTGCTTAGTTTCTGAAGTTATATGGGGATAGAATGGAGTTGGATATTTTCAGTGACATTCACACATGGGGAAGGAAATTGAGTCCAGAAGCTTCAGCAATGTTTCCATGGAGAACGCTAACAACAGAACCAGAAACACCGTTATCCTTTTGGTTCAGTGATCTTTCCTAAAGCACTACAAGAATCAATTTTAAGAAGCCCAATGTTTTCCAAACTTTCACCAATGGGCTCTCTAGGGTCCCCTAACAATACCTAAGAGACTAACTACTTTCACATTCCAAGCCACTTAAGACAAGGGGTTCTGATTTTTCTCTGTGAGGAAATCAAGTGACAATCATAGCTGGTAATTTAGGATAGTTTCTTCAGGGCCCAGGCAAAACCTAATACACAAGTAATAATCATTGTTAAGTGCATCTTTGACAAGGATTCATCAAGTATCAAAGAGGTCTATAAATTGGGAGAAATTATGATCAAAGACAAACATAGACCACAGATATTTAATTAATGCTCAATTATTTATGAGTTTAACTTTGGTTAACCTCATTTTCCTTCTTCTAGACAAAGAGACCAGAATACTTACCTTCCAAAACAAGATTTATTGTGTTCCTTTAATTCAAAGCATACAGTGACTTCTACATTCACTCCACCAAGTTTTGCTAGGAGAGAAAAGGAGACATTATATTTTGTCTTGAATTTCATATGCCATCATACTTCACTTAGCTCATCCTACTGGAAGCACTTTGACGGCAGATTCTATAGTCTTGTCTTACATCCTCTACGGAATCAAGCCAAGGGATTCACACATAGTTACCGCTGGAAAAACGTTTGTTCTGGGTTGACACTTTTAGCCTTTAGCACCAAGACTTTATCACCAAGATCTATCTTTACAGTCTCTAAACAGGAGACCTTCTTGCCTTCCATTTTCATAATGACAAGGAAGGTAAAGGGAAGAACTGAGAAGTACCCAAAGTCAGCTAGCAGCCAGCACAGATAAATCATCTGTGGAGATATCGTTTCTTTCAAAAGATATAAACATAAGAGGAAGTCCTAGTGTTTGAAACAATTGTGCATAATAAAATTCCATGAAAACCTAGAAATCCAGATGCAGATCAGTAACATATTGGCTAAATAAGCTATTATGTTCATGCAATGGACAAGTGTACAGACATTAAGAAGAAGGAGATACTCATTTCTATGAGATTCTCTTTTCACTGAACTCAACAGTGCTGCAAAAACAATGTTACATAATACTTTTTCTTTAACATTATATCAGGCATCCTCATCTTGTCCTGCATTTATTGCCAGTGTTACTAAAGTTTATCATTTACCTCTTTCTCTTGTAGACATATAATCTCTTCTTATTTTGGAAGGATTCATCAATCCCTATTTTACTCTTTCTTTCAAATTACAAATGAATATTGAATTTTATAAACTATCTTTTGGGGGATATTTCAAGTGATTGTATAGTTTTGCTCTCCTTGGACCTTGTTATATGGTAAATTATATTTTGTTATTTTATATATGCTATTTATTATATGTCATATTATGTTGACTAATTACATTTATTACATTATAATTAAGGTAGCATTTATTTTAGATAGACAAAACAACCAGTGGAATAGGAAGCATCTTAAAATTAGATGCAAGAGCATAGGGGAATTGAGATTAAAATAAAATTCACATTTTGGATCACTAGCAAAAATTATTCAACAAAAGTGGGAAAATATGGCTATCATTACTAAATTCTAGATACAGCAACTAGTTAAAAGTTAAAAAAATAATGAAACTGTAAAAGTATCAGAAACCTGGGAGACATGAAATAAAGTATTCATGAGGAATACCTTTCTAAGATACAAAGAAAAAAGGATACATTTAATTATATAAGAATTAAAATTTGCCTCATGGCAAAATGCACTACAAAGGTCAGAAAACAAGCAAAAGAAATTGGGAAATATATCAAGAAATGGATATGATTTCTTTACAACTTTTGAGAGAAGCACATGTTTCTTTTTCCTTTAACCTGTTATGTGGGTATTAATCTATCATGTAAGTGCATGGTTCCTTTCCTTTAACCTGGAATGTGAGATTTAATCTATATGGTAAGTGCATGGTTCCTTTCCTTTCATCTGTAATGTGAGTGTCAACATGCGGCACTGTTTCCAAGCACAGACTGTGGATGTTCCTGTACTGGTCCCATCACTGACCATCCACAAAAACTTACAAATGTTGCTTCACTTTCCTGGGGGTTAGAGTCTTAGCTAAGAAATGGAAGCAAAATAGAACTTTCCCCCAGGGATGATAGAAGGTTTAAAGGAGTAAATATGTAAGTGACTTAGCACAGTGCCTAGTACAACAGAGATCAATATAAGTACTTATCAATTTTTTAAAGAGACAGATGAAAGAAATAAAATGTGGTGATTTCAATCTATTGATATATATTCTTGACTTTAAACTACCTTTTCATTCATTGGATGACCTAACTTGCTCATGATTTTTCTTACTCTAGTGAACTTGGGTAGCTAATATCATAGTTTAAAATTTTTGCTTTTATATTTACAAGTAAATTTGACCTGTAAATTTATTTTTCCTTACAGTCCTAATCTATTTTAAGTATTAGGATTATATAGACTTCATAAGATGAATAAAGGAGAATTCTTCCTTCGCTATCTCTAGAAGTTTTTCTTAGTTAATATTGATGTTATCTGTTTAATAGACGTTTGATAGAATTCACCTCCCAAATGATCTGGCTGGGTCTGGTATTTTCTTGGTGAAAGACTGTAAACTATTGACATAATTCTTTTACTGCTGAAAGAACTCCAGCTATAAATTTCCTCTTGTGTCAGTTTTGGTAAACTTTAGGAGCTAGGAAATTGTCCACTTTACAGAAATGTTCAAATTTACTGGCATTTCATATATTCTCTGCTAGAACATTGTCCTGATTCTTTCTGTATATTATTCACTTATGTTTTTGTTTTGCTTAATCAAAGTGTGTTTTTTAAATCTTTTCAAAGAATATTCTTTGGACTTACTAAATCTCCTCAATTTTATACTTTTTTCTGTTTTATTAAGTTCTGCTCATATATTTATTATCTATTTTTCTATGTTCTCAGGGTTTATTGTTTTACTCTTCTGATGTCAATTAAAACACTTGGTTATTAATTTTAAGAAATCTTTTTAGTTATAAATACTTGAACTTTTTGAAGATTCCAGCTTAGTTGTAAGTATCTAAGGGTCAGCTCGTCCACATTGTTGCTAGCCTAAGGCTAAGTTCACCCTATCGCAATGTATATATTGACATTTTTTCCCCTCGACTTTCTGTGTTTTGCTACTTCTCACTTTTCTTTGGAGAGAAGCCCTTTGAAACACCCTTAACTTATTTTACAGCCAATAAGTCTTTAAAATAATGTGTATTTTTTAAAGATAAATCTACTTATATAATTAGGCAGAAAATCTGATCTGCCATATTTTTAAAAACAGCATAAATTTACTCTTCTCCATGATTAATCTGCTGTATTACATGACCTTTGAGTTTTTAGCTTTATCAATGACGTACTTGAAAAATGTTTTAAAGATCCTACCCAGTCTTTTAAAACATCCTTGTTCCTTGTTTCAGTTCTAGTTTTATGTATATTTTCTGCCTTGCACCTGATTAGTCCAACATCTGATGGATGGCCTTGGGAATCTAATTCTGGTATTGATTGTTTTTTGCTGATTCTCTCCACTTCTAGCTGATTTCTTCATTATTGTGTAAATTTAGATCATGAGCTCATGTTTAGCTAAACTTTATCTGTGGGAAGGCTCTAGGCCTGTGTTGAAGATCTACCTCTCCAGAAAGGGTTTAGTTTTGTGTTTGGAATACCACCGATTTGGGAGCATTTTAAGTTAATTTCTTAGCTTCTGTTTGCAAGACCGCACATAAACTTGCAACCCAAACACTGTGAACACGGATCTGGGGTTCAGAATTCTCGAGATTTCCTACCTGTTTCCTACCCAGAGCAGAGGCCAAGAGAATTGGGTCTTAGTCTCCCTTTGCCAGCAGATATTTTTTCTCCTGGCACACCCTTTCATTGAAGGTGAAGCTAGGGATAGATAGGTTTAGTTCTAACTTCCCATCTAGTAGGGATGGAGTCTTACCTCCTGCCTCTCATGTGGTCATGGCCACTTAAAAACAAGTCTCTATGTCAGGTGTGTCATTAAACTATGGCCTGTGTTCCAAATCCAGACAGATGCCTATTTTTATGGCCTATGAGCTATGAATAATTTTCACGTTTTAACTGGTAACATTTTAAATGGTTACCTAAGTACATAAATATTAACCTCAACTTTGCCTCTTTGGTCTACAAAGCCTAAAATATTTGTCACTTAGCTCCATAAAAACAGGATTTCCAGCTTCTGTTCTAAGCTATCAATATCTTCAATCCACTCCTAACATAGCTATAACTCTCACACATGTACCACCCTTCTTTCACAGGTCCGGGAAATTTCTACTGCATACTTCAAAAATCAACCACGCACTTAAAAATAAGTTCTGTACATTTAACCTAGCATACCTAACCCTTTTCCTTTAGGAGAGTTTTTCAAGTAATCTTGCCCACCGTATTCTTTAGAGCTTCATTAATAATGGCAAAACATTAAAACAACTTAACATTCAACAAATGGGAATTGTTCATAACAATTATAGAAGCACATACAGTAGAAAACTCTAAACTGTTATTGAAACAGTGAGACATAACTAGTTTTATTCTTAGAGAACTATGTTTATTTAGGTCCCTTTTGTTTAAATAAGTATATTTCTGTGTATGTATGTATATAGTCATGTATTTATATACACATACATTATTTGTATGATATAGATCTATAAGCATATGAAATACATACCTAAACACATACCTTTGATTTATATTTGTATACATGCACAGGAATATAATTATATATATTATATAGTTATATACATTGAACTGAAAACTGGTAGTATACATATATATCATGTATAAGTGTGTGTCTATGTGCATGTGTAGAAAAGCAGGTTGAGAGATATGCAAGCATGAGTTAGACAGGGTTCACGACTGTAAAAGTAGTTATGTGTAGGTAGTGAGGTTAAGGCCCATTTGATTGAAAATATTGCATATTTTACATCAATTGTTATGATGAACAGATTCCTATGTAAATAAAATTATAAATAGCTATACATACTTGTATGTATAATGTATAATTAAAATATATATAGTTGTATAGATGTATTATATTTATATTACATAATATAATTGTCTTATACTAATACATGATATATTGTGTTATATAGAATATGTTAACTATAGTGTATTATATCAGATAATAATAATTATATATTTATAATATATATATATATAAATATATATATATAATTTATATATTATGATATAATTGTTTTATAATCAATATTACAGGATTTATCATATTAATATTATGAACATATTAACCATATAAATACATTTCATTACTCATACATTTTGTATATAATATATGCTAGGCAAAAATATATATTAATATAATACATAATTGTTATACATTAATATAAATATTAGTATATTACATTTATATATCAATATAATATTTAATATTGGTATATTTATATTATATTTAATATATACATAGCTAATGCTCTTTAAAGCCATCTGCTACAAGTAGAATAAGACCAGGAGTATGGCCAAAGCAAATTCTAAAAATATTAGATTACTTATATTCATTTATATGTCATTTTCCTGGAATCTGCATCTGGCTATTAGAGAGGACACACAGCAAAATCAACAAAAAGTGCCCAGGAGGACATATGATCCTTTATTTATTGGAACCTCAAAGGAAACACAATGCTATCCAGTCCCCCATCAAAGAGCCAAGAGCAAACCTTGAAGCATCCAGTAAAAGCCCATTCAAACAAAAAAGCTTTTCCACTTAAACTGGAAAAAGTTATGTTCCCAAGAGACCCCCTACATCAACCACCAAAGCTCATTTGGCAGTAAAAACAATAATGTTCACCGAACAACAAGAAACCCAAAACAATAGTTGTTTTAGCACAAACCAAAAAACGCAGCTAATGAGTGTCTCTCCTGTTTGAAAGAAGGGGGTGGGAAGTAGGCAGAAGACCTGATAGGAAAGATAAAAAGAAAAGGAAAAGGAAAATAAAAGTTTCCAGTTTGACACTCAAGCTGTCTTCTGCATCCATTTCGTCAAGACCACCAAGTCAATGTGGAGGCTTTTTCCTCCTTCCCTTTTCTTTTCATGAGACTGATCACAACCAGCACTGCAGAGTCCATCGAATTAAGGAATGCTGTTGCCTACATGTGTGAATGAGCTGTGAGTAAAGTACTGAAGTAGAGGACACCTAAAGTGAAACGTCTTCATGAATGTCCATGTGGCTGAGCAGGAAGTTAACCTTTCATAGATGTGCTAAAGAAGAAGAGTTGGCTTCTATTTTATTTGCTTTTCCCTGGACTGTGTTGAATGACTATCATCTACAAGTTCAGCCTACTTTTTGCTGAGGATTAATGCACTGGGAGAGCTGAGAGAAAACTGAACAGTAGAGCTGTCTTTTTCTTGACCAGTTCACCTTACTTTCCCAAACTCTAAGTCTTTCCCTAATTCTGTCTCCTTTTTAGTGTAGTAAAATGAACAGAACACAAAATTCACCATTTTGATCATTTTACAATTCAGTGGAATTTAGTACTGTCACAATGTCGTGCAACTATCACCACCGTCCAGCTGCAAAACATTTTCATCCCCCCAAGAGGAAACCTACACCCATTTTAAGGAGTCATTCCCTATTTCCCTCTGTTCCAAACCCCTGGCAACCACTAATGTATAATATTTGCCGTGTGTATGGATCTGCCACTGCTGGACATTTCGTATAAATGGAACCATACCATATGTAGCCTTTTGTGCCTGATGATAAGTTGTGCAGTGGTAGGAAAAACTAAAATGTGATGTACTGTAGGATGTATGTTTTACTGAAGTGGCTTGGTCAGATTATAATGATTTATGATAGAAATCACGTAAAGCAAGCATCACAATTCTCCAGGAATGTTCTGTAGAATGCTAATGTTAATTATGAATATGTGAATCCCAAATCTTTCATTTGTATTGACCTTATCTCATTAATTCTTCTCCCCACACTGCCATAACTAGAGTTGAGTTCTAAAATGTACCTTCCTCTTTTCCCATAGAAATTGTCCCACAATTTCAAAAAGTTCTCAAAGGTGAAAAAGTGCACACGACGTTTCTCACATTTGCAAATGCCAATGGAAATGCGAAGCTAACACTGTCCAAAATGCAATATTCTTCTGTGAGAGCACCCAACTTTAAACAAATACACATATTCTAAATACAGCTTAGATCTGTGACATGTTTTGGCCACTGAAGTATGAGCAGACATGATGGTCTTAAATGAGGAGAAGAGGCCCTAAATGGGCTTGTGCGGTTGGGCTCACCTCTTACGTTTCAGTGAACTTTTAGAGAAGACAGGGCCTGGGAGCTGCGGCCTCACAGTTGGGCTCCAGACGAAGAGGTGTGTGACAGACCTCAAACTGACCCAAAACACGGAGCAAAACTAGCCATCTAGAGGTCTAAAAGAGAGCCACTGCAGCTAGCCCATAGGTCCAAGAAAAATAAATTCTTGTTTATGTAACTGAGTTTGGTGTGATTTGTTCCAAAGCATTATCACAGCAAGAGCTGACTAACACAACATCCTCCAAATCATTGTTATGTATTACAGAAACAGGATAGCATTTCAGTAATTTAAGGTGAATCCCTGCTTTATCATGTTTCAAAGTCAATCTATATGGAATAAAAATATAAACATTGAATCAAATTATAATAAAAATTGACAAAGATTAAATCATTTATTCAATATATAGAAGGAGGATAACGTCTTCATTTTTGAAGAAATTAAAAAAATTGTAAATGGATGATTGATAGCTTCAAGAATATATGTATATAAAATTTCTATACCATTAAAAAACCCCAAAGGGGCTGATATATACAATGTTTTAAAAAATTCATGTTTATAAAGAAGACATTCAAACTTGGAAGGATAAATGAAAAAGAGGATATCAGTGCATTTCACTAGACTGTAAGCTCTGAGAGGACAGGGACATTTCCTTGTACTTCACACATAATAGGTATGTAATAAATATTGAATAAATAAATGATAATAAATGAAATAAAAGCCAACTTCTAAAACCTTATTACTGCAAGAATAACCATGTGAAATAAACAACTCTGGACAACTAAAATATGCCAGCTAAAATAGTTTAAAAAATTATACAGTATCAGCAGTGTTGTAGTAGAATTGGTACACATTCCTTGTAGTGGCTCTATAAATTGTTTATCTTTTGGAGGTAATACGATAATTTGTAATAAGGGCGCATCATCCCCCATGCAGAAATTTATCCTAATGAAGTAGCCAAGGTTAGATATTTCATCAGATTTGCATCACTGGTGGTGATTATGTCAGCAAGACAAGGATTACAGATCTACATTTCAATGTTTTTTTTTTTCGGTACGCGGGCCTCTCACTGTTGTGGCTTCTTCCATTGCAGAGCACAGGCTCCGGACGTGCAAGCTCAGGGGCCATGGTTCAAGGACCCAGCCGCTCTGCGGCATGTGGGATCTTCCCGGACCGGGGCACAAACCCGTGTCCCCTGCATCGGCAGGCGGACTCTCAACCACTGTGCCACCAGGGAAGCCCTACATTTCAATTTTAAGGGTCACCTAAGTTGAAGAACCTAGTAAAAGAGTTCGGCAGTTTTTTTGATGATCTGCAGGGTTCTACTTGCAGAAGCATTTCCTTTAGTGATAGAAGGCCGGCGTAGGCCTTGTATCAGTGCGGAAAAGCTAGATTATGTTGTGGTAACAAACAACCTTCAGATCTCAGTAGCTTAAAACAATAAACGTTTTGCTCCTGCCCGTCTTGGATGGGATGGAGGCTCTACTCCACAGCTTCGTCGTGCTCGGTCCAGGGCCTGGGCTCGGAGAGTAGGCACTGGCTGGAGTACTGGCAACTGTCATGGAAGAAGGGAAAGAGGACGTGGTGAAACATGCACTGCATCCTAAAGCAACTGATTACATTTCATAGTCAGAGCAGCGAGCTCCGTGGAATGGGGAATTGGAATCCTACCACATTCCTGGAAGGAAAGAGAAAACCAGACATTTGTGAACAGCCATCCTGATATCACAATCGCTTAGAGTAGAGTTGTGGCCAAGGTAGTTTTAGTTTTCCACCTGCCTCTCTAATCAACTAATCTGTAGTTCTGATGAATTTGATGATAACTATTCTGGAAGGAAGCAAGGCCTTCTTCAGATATTTTAACAGAAACTTTGATGTCAATATATATCAGATGCAGAAGGCAATGAGTCATTATGGCTTTGCATCCAGAGCAGCAAAATCAGATGTGCTGTCAAGCATCACAAATATACTTTCTGCACACAGGGTCCATAAGAACTGTTTGGAAAATACAGTATCATTTTAAAGATATCAGTGTCTTTACCAGTTTCCTAAAAGGTGAAAGCAAAACAGAAGTTCATTGTTGAGGGTGTTGACATGTAAATAAGAGATGAAGACCAGGAAATGGCTGCACTGAGTGATAGCAATAATTTTCTCCAACTACCTGTGTAATGAGAATGGTGAAACTGCTGGCTCTCCACGGCCTGCTTCAAAATGGCAGATGGCATGCCTGATGGGGAGGGGAAGTCTTCATCTCCAGGGCTATAGCTTCAGTTTCCTTCCTTTGCTCCAAGCCTTAATGTAGGATAACCATTTCTATGATGTAAAACTTTATCAAGGGTCCTCTGATCATTCTTCTCAATGTAAAAAGCTTCCTTGTAGGATGTTTTAAGATAAAGACTTTATATTAAATCAACTCCATGTTTTAGTAAAGTGCCAACATTTTAGAGTTGAGCCTCGTGTTCACAAAGAATACATACTGGTGGTGTAAATTTGTGAGTGTCAGGTAAGATTCTCTTTCAGCTTTTCTGATTTTGTGCATAGAGTGGGAAGAAGTATATCATATAAAAGCACTGTCACTTTTATGTCCCATCATATTTGGTGATACATCTAAAAGCAAATGCTATGTAAGACTCACTATATTTCATTTCTTTGTCAATTTCTGACTGAAGCTTGGCCTGGTGGTAAGCAAAGTGAGTCCGTATAATGATCATGATGTCACTGTATGTTTTCCTTAATTTATCTCCCTAGAAAACTATTCTTGGCCGAATAACATGGTGGTGATGATGGAAACTATACTTTAAGTGACCACGCCACTTAAGGAGCATTCCATATCCCTTACACAACCATATTCTTTGCTCAAAATCAAAGCCTTGATAAAATAATTTGAAATAAAAATATGTTTTCTACAAAGACAAAATCAAAGCAACAGAAAAGAAATCGAAGAAACAAAGATATATATATCTGTGCCTGACTTGAGCCCTCCAAAGTTGATGTAATTAAAGTGCATTGTTTACCAAAACAAAATCCTCTTTAGATAATTTTGTGGTTATTTGAATAACGAATAAACTGTGAGCTTTTGGTATTAAATCCTTGTTTTTAAATAAAGATGTTATTGAGATATTTCTTTTTTTAGTAGACTTTCAGCCTTCAAGGACTCTCCATTAATGTATGCCATATGACAGACAAACTCATTAAAGCTTTAGTTGAAAAGCCTGGGAGCAGGTAAGTAACGATAAATTTCTCATTTACATGTACCTTAACATTTATATATCACCTATTAGCTTACAGAGTACATTCTGTTGTTGTATTTGTATTTAATTATTTGGTGTTTTCATCAAGCATTCATTGAGGTAGGCATTATCCATATTTGTCAGTTGAGTAAACTGAGGCCCAGAGACATTAAGTGACCTGCTAAGTGACAAAGTACGTTATAGAAGCTAGACCTTCCAGTCTCAAGCATAGTGTTCTTTGTGTTATAGCACAACTCAAGGAAACATCTTGAAAACATTTTCCCTCTCTCCTCTTGGTCAGAACTTCAAAGCTAATCACAAAAAACTAGAGACTTTCCCATCGTGATTTGATTTCCACTGTCTTGGGCTGAAAGAGTTGATGCCATGCTTTCCCCCCATTGTTCTGGAAAGATCGTCAAATAGCTGTATTTTCAGTAACTGTCATTCTCTCACAATTCAGGGGAGAAATTCCACCCACTACAGTAAGATGACCAGTAGCAGATGGCACCTGCAGGAAGGTACTCCAGACTTACAGGATTCCTAAGGGCCTGATGAGGTTTGACTTCTGTAACCTGAAGGCTCATCAAGCGAGAGCATGTGGAATCCTCAAATAAGGTGGCATCAAAGATCCATGTCTGGTCTCTCAGGGCAGCTGCTGCTGCTCCTACAACTATAGAAACCATCTAGAAAGAAGTTTCATGAACAGCAGTGTGGGCTTCTTCCATATTTGTGAGGTGAAATGATTCGCTGTGTGGCAGATTTTTATTCCTCTAATTTAAGTCTGCGTCTTACTTGAGTCTGCTTCTCCTTTGTTCCAAAGGAGTCTGGTGAGTTTTACCCAGTGTGAAAACCAAGGTGTAGGCTCTGTGCATAAACAACCCCTGGACAAACAGAATTTTTCTCTTGGTCACTCACTCTGGAGAAAGGCTACTGCCTTCTCTTCAACTTTTTGTTTTTTTAAAAATAAAATTTCCCAACGCCATCAGCCTGGGAAAGTCTAATTGAATAGTACATTGGATGTGATGATGTGTTAAAAATATGGTGTATGATGACCCCAATGCGAACTGGAAGTCTGATGTATTCTCAAGAATCTGTTTGAAACATCCTCACTTTGATCAACTCTTTTCCTTATTATTTTATAAATCATGAAGCATAAAAATCAGTTTATGTTTATGGAAAGAGTAACTGAGAGACTCTAGATATTTGCTTGATCCTCTGGTTATTTGGATGCCTTAGACGTTCTACTTTATAAGCAGAAAAAATATTCTACTAAACTGATGAAAGTAATTGGCCAACTTGTTATGAGGAGGAAGTATTGGATACATTATAATTTGTTTACAGATTACCTGTCCTTTTACCTATTGATATAGTACTCATTTCCCCCCTCAAATTCTTACTTCTTTTTGAAGCCTTCTTTGAGTAGTAGGGGGGAAAAGGTGGGACTCATATAGACCTGTTTATTAGTTATGTGAATTTGGGAAAGTTATATATTTTCTGAGCCCAAGTTATTTATAAAATGTGTGTCATAATGATTATCGTGGAGAGCTGTTGTGAAAATTTTAAAAGATAATGTATATAAGACCCATAGTGACTAGTATTTAGTATGTGCTCAATAAATGCTACTTTAATTATTTTATTCCAGCCTACATTGATTGTCCCCCTCTCTGAATGCCTGTGGCACATACTGTTCCCTAATATTTCTGTAATGATAACCTTGTCTCCTTAACCAGCTTTTAAAGAAAGAATACTTTTTACACCTTCAGGATCTGGCACAATGCAGGAAATAATTCGGGGAAACACCATGAATCCTCCCAACGTCAACAGCCTGTGAATTGTGTAATAACTTATTTGGTAGAAAAACACACCAAGGGGCTTCCCTGGTGGCGCAGTGGTTTAGAATCCGCCTGCCGATGCCGGGACGCGGGTTCGTGCCCCGGTCTGGGAAGCTCCCACATGCCGCGGAGTGGCTGGGCCCGTGAGCCGTGGCCACTGAGCCTGCGCATCCGGAGCCTGTGCTCTGCAATGAGAGAGGCCACAACGGTGAGAGGCCCACGTACCACAAAAAAAAAAACAAAACACAAGTAGTGTGGCCCCTATGATAACTAAAGGCCGGAGCTGGCCAATAAAAACCTCATCAAATCCAATTCTGATTGGCAAAGTATACAGGTAAATTAAGGAGGCCAACATTTCTTATATAAGTTGGCAACAGGTTGTGGTTTCTCTGCATTATCTCAAGTCTTTTGGATCCTAGCCCTTGAACGATTTTGACAGAAGTCAACATTAAATGGAAAGATAAAATGAGAAATGAAGTCTTGGCAGGGAATTCCAAAATGGTCCCTGTTGCCACAGTTTCAAATTTCACCTTCATTCACTTTGGAATATTAATACCAATGCTGTGGTTCAGAAAATTTCCAGTGTATTTTTTCTTCTTTTTTAAAAGTTTTACTATCTGGATATATTTGCTTCTAATTGTTTCTAATGCATAGGTTAATTTTTTGAATAGTTGTACCTTTTTTTCTCTTTAAAATTTTAGCAAATATTTTCCTGCTTTATTAAAAACCTGCCGTTAGCATAAGCTTTGAACAGTTAGGATGTTTCTAATATTTTGAAGCAAATGCTGCCCCAATGATACATCTTTTTACACCGAGATTTCCATCTCCCCTTTAATGACTATTTAGGCTAGATTCTCCAAAGTGGGATTTCTGGGTCTAACTACATGAAAAAAAAACACTTTAAATCTTGATTTACATTTCCAAATGTTCTTAAGGATTGGACTAATGTGTACTCCATCAACAGTGGAAGGGAATGTCTCTTCATCATACCCTTGCCAGCCCCTGTTCTTTGAGGTGAGGTGGGGAGTTGAGGCACAGGGACAAAGTGAACATTTATTTGACAGGGAAAAGAAGTTTTTTCTTTTGCAAGATTGCTTTATTATTCTTGTCTTTGGTTATTTGGTTTTATCTTTAAATATGTTTGCCATTTGCATTTCTTCAACTGTAGATTTTCTGTTCAAGTCCTGTTGAAGGCATAGTGGTTTTTGGAGCAAAGAAATTTCATTCATTTTCTTTAAGAGAGCACAGTTCTTTTCTGTCTAGATCTCAGATTATTATATCCATATTTTATTTTACTTGTTATCTATTTGTTGAAAATTGACTCTTAAATCCATAAGGATTTTTAAGTACCATGCTTATTTTTTTAAAAAAATAAGGATTTTTAAAAAAATTTAGGACATATAGAATCAAAGAAAATTAAAATTGTCCTTAATTTTACTACCCAGTGATAAGCACTGTGTACTCTTATATATTTCCTTTCAGTCTTTATTCTATGTGTGGAAAAAAGTTTTTTAAAACAAAACCATAATCACAAGGATAGTTTTGTGGCATTTATTTTCATTAAGTACACAGAGTATTCTCAATCCATTAAATATCTTTTGAAAACATCACTTTTTTTAAAAAAAAATATTTATTTATTTTTGGCTGTGTTGGGTCCTTGCTGCTGCGTGTGGGCTTTTCTCTAGTTGCAGAGAGCGGGGGCTACTCTTCGTTGTGGTGCACAGGCTTCTCATTGCAGTGGCTTCTCCTGTTGCAGAGCACGGGCTCTAGGCACGCAGGCTTCAGTAGTTGTGGCTCGCGGGCTCTAGAGCGCAGGCTCAGTAGATGTGGCAACACAGGCTTAGTTGCTCCGCGGCATGTGGGATCTTCCCAGACCAGGGCTCGAACCAGTGTCCCCTCCATCGGCAGGCAGATTCTCAACCACTACGCCACCAGGGAAGCCCTCATTTTTTTTTTTAAGGTAAGTCTTCCTTGATGATACTTTCTTTTTTCAAACAATTTTATTGAATTATAATTGATTTACAATGTTGTGTTAACTTCTGTATAAATTCTGTATAGCAAAGTGACTCAGTTATACATATATATATACATATACATATATATGTATATATACATATATATACATTCTTTTTCATATTCTTTTCCATTATGGTTTATCACAAGATATTGAATACAGTCTCCTGTGCTATACAGTAGGACCTTGTTGTTTATCCATCATGTATATACTAACTTGCGTCTGCTAATCCCAAACTCCCAATCCTTTTCTCCCCACCCGCCTTGGCACCCACAGGTCTGTTCTCTATGTCTGTGTGTCTGTTTCTGTTTCATAGGTATGTTCATTTTTGTTGTATTTTAGAATTCACATATAAGTGGTATCATACGGTATTTGTCTTTCTCTTTCTGACTTACTTTGCTTAGTATGATAATCTCTAGGTCCATCCATGTTGCTGCAAATGACATTATTTCAGTCTTTTTTATTGCTGAGTAATATTCCACTGTATAATATATATCACATCTTCTTTATCTATACATCTGTCGATGGACATTTAGGTTGTTTCCATGTCTTGGCTATTGTGTTCATAGCTAGTGCTGCTATGAACATAGGGGTGCATGTATCTTTTCAAATTGTAGTTTTGCCTGGATATATGCCCAGGAGTGGGATTGCTGGATCATAGGGCAACTCTATTTTTAGTTTTTTGAGGAACTTCCATACTGTTTTTCATAGTGGCTGTATCAGTTTACATTCCCACTAGCAGTAAAGATGGTTCCCTTTTCTCCACACACTCTCGAACATTTGTTATTTGTAGACTTTTTAATGATGGCCATTCTGATTGGTGTGAGGTGGTACCTCATAGTAGTGAAAGTAATTTTTAATGGTTCCCTAAAACGAATGTGCAATTTCACTAACAGATATTTGTATAATTACTAAATGTTTGCTATTATGTGTAATATGATGAAAATTTTAGGATAGAATCTTAGAGGTGGAATTATTGGATCAAAGGGCAGGGACATAAATACTGCAAAATAGCTTTCTATAGAGAGGTAACAATATGCATCCCAACAGAATATGAAAATGTAATCTAACCTCATTTTGCTAGCTTTGAGCACTATTATAACTTTAAATAAAAATATTTGCTTCTTTAATTGGGTCATTTGTAGAGACGTGGATGGACCTAGAGTCTGTCATACAGAGTGAAATAAGCCAGAAAGAGAAAAACAAATATCGTATATTAACACATACATGTGGAATCTAGAAAAATGGTACAGATGAACCAGTTTGCAGAGCAGAAATAGAGACACAGATATAGAAAACAAACATATGGACACCAAGGGGAGAAAGCGGGGGTGGTGGGGTGGGGGTGGGGGTGGTGGGATGAACTGGGAGATTGGGATTGACATATATACACTAATATGTATAAAACAGATAACTAATAAGAACCTGCTATATAAAAAAATATATACAATGAAATTTAAAAAAACTAAAATTTCCTTCTTTGATAGATTTGAGTTATACATCATCATTTTGCTTTGCTGCAAAGTTGAACATTTATTAGAACATTTGTTTATTGATTAGTTGCCTCTATTCTTCTGTGGAATACATGTTTGTATTCTTTCCACACTTAAATATTTATTATTTTTTGGAATATATTATTCTTGGATGTTATTGGATATTGTTGTTTGGAAACTAAAAATGTACAAAAAACATAATTATATGTATTCTTAACACCTCCAATTATCTACTATTAATGTTTAATTTTTTTCAATCTTCCTTTTATATTTTCAAGGAAAAGTCACCGACTTATAATTTATATGGTCATTATACATAATTTTATTTTGCTTTTCTTCATAATCGGAGGATTGCTGAAAAGTCTCAGCATTTTATTGACAGCATAAATTCTGGGGATGTTGGGGTGGGTTAGAAACCAAGTCATACTAATCCTTCTCTGATCCAGAATCTGTTTCTTTCCTTTCAAAAGTTTTTGAAATTTATTACATTCAATGACCCTGGTCTTTGTTGGGTTGCCCTTGAAGAGTTTTAGATATTTTCAATTTTTTTTCTTGTTTCTGTTGTTCATTTTATTGGCTACTGGGGAAAAGAGATTTAATGTTATAGTTAAATATTAGACAACCCAGAAAGTCCCTTCTCACTCTTATTTTTGTCACCAGGGAAAGGTGAGGATTTGGCATAACTTCTGTGAGCTGGGCCAATTTTCTAATACTACCTGCCAGATAGTATTAGAAATGTTTCTAAATGGTATCTGGTTGGTTTGGAATGCTTTCTTTAACATATAGTAAGTTTTCCTCCTCATCAGAAAATATTTAATGACTATCCATTCTATTACATTAATTTGTCAATTACTGTACTAATATCCTGTTTTTCTATATATTTTTATTAAATATTCTGATATATGAAAGAAGTTCCGTTTTTTCTTTTCTTTTGCTGTACGTGGGCCTCCCACTGCCGTGGCCTCTCTCATCGTGGAGCACAGGCTCCGGACGCGCAGGCTCAGTGCTGTTGGTAACTGTTGGTGCAGGGACCACACTCTAAGAACAAGATGCTAAAGCACTAATTCTCAAATTTAGCTGCACACTGGATTACCTGGGGAGTTTAAAAAATATATCAATACCTGGTGCCATCCCGAGGGTCTGATTTAATGACTACTTAACAGCTGTGTTTGAGTATGGGGAGTTTTTAAGGCTCCCCAGGTGATTATAATGTACAGCAAAGTTTGAGAACCTCTGCTCTATTCCTTCAAAGTCTAAAATGATAACTCTATTTTTCAATCACATTACATTTGTATAATGAAAGTCCTCATGTCTATTATCTCATGACAACTCAGAGAGATAAGCAGGGCAAAAGCTGATTTACAAAAGAGATAACCACCCAGGAATCAGGTGACTTGCCTAATGGCATACAACTCATGTCAGACCTTCTGCTACCAGAACACAGAGTTCCTGAGACCCAACCTGTGTTTTCTCCAGAGTGCTTTGTACTGACTCATACAAACCAATAATGACAAGCAAAGAGAAGAAAAGATGGTAGCTTTTCTGCCCAAAATTCCACTAAGAATGATACAAATCGCAGTGTAACAGAGAAATGCATGCAACTAGGAAAACAATTAAATGTATAACTGGTGAAGGAGCTACTTGGATGCTCTGGATGCAGATAAGGTTGATAAGGTTATGTCAGCAGGACCAGCCATTAGGCAACAAGTGAGCACAGCAAGATGGATTAACTCGGTACTCAGAATATGACAAAATGTACTGGGGAAGTGCCATAACTGTTCCCGGGCAAGAGACCAGAAAGTCTGCCATTTGATAAAACTAATAATTCATTGGAACTTGTCGAGATAGCCATCCTGCTTCTACACATTTGCAAAACCTACACAGAAACAAAGCAAACTTAAGAGTTCTGGCATTGGGACTAAGGTAAATGCGAACATAAATATAAAAAAAAAGTAAGTAGGGGGTGGAAAGGAAGGAAGTGATATGTTTTAATTGCTTACTATGGACCAGTCATTTTTACAAATTATCTGGCCTTATTATAACTTGTGAGGTAAGCTGTGTTACTCCATTTTACAAATGAGAAAGGTGAGTTACAGAGTTTGCCTTTTACACCAAGTTACACCTCAATGTCAGAGCTGGGTTTAAGCCTAGATCTGTCTGATTCCAACCTCCTCCTCGTGTCCTTTCCACTATTCCACACCGATTTCTATAACCAAACTAAACATTTTCAGGTAAACAACCATTCTTCCCCAAATCTTCATCCTGTCTATGTAGCAGGGACATAATGCTATTATAATGTCACAGCTCTTTGTTCCTGTTGATCCAAAGGAGAATGGAAACACTATTTATGGGTAGATAACTTGGCAAAAAACAAAAACAAAAACTTTCACTGACCTTCTGGCATTTTGGTTTTGAAAAGGTGAAGCCCCAAATTCTTTTCAACAGAGGTTGCAAGATGGCAGCCTTAAGTCCGATTTGGCCTGCAGACATGTTTAACTGAAATATACACCACTGGCCCTCCTACTGTTTTTAAGATTCTGGAATTTAACAAATTAAAAAGCAATGGCACTTTAATAAGTAATTATCACACAGAAATGTAGATTTCTGGTGTCTCTCAAAAATGCTGGAAGAGTTGGGAACACTGGCACCAGGCTCTCTCTTGGATAATCAAATGAAGTTGGGTCACCAAGCCCTCCATAGATGAAGTATGTGCTCTCCATTCACCATAGTCCTATCTTTCTCTATTTATTTGTCAGATGACAACTGTCATCACAGTTAAGATGAATACTTCTTATACCTTATTCTATCAAAGGTTGAATAATAAGAGGTACACTGAGAGGTCCACCCATATATTTCAAGAAAAATTGAGGACAGCATACTTTTTCTTTATATCTAGCCCACTTCACCCATGTATATTTCACAGATTCCAAAGATCCTGAGTTTGTAAATCCTGCTTCTCAAGAATAGGTGGGTTGAGAAAACCAGATGCTAAACATTTCTACCTAATAATGCAAGAGGCTTTCTTAAAGGGAGTCTAATTATAACTGTACTACAAAGAGTTAGATGAAAGGTTTGTATTCACATGTGGAACAGAGATGAAGGGAGGGTGACAGCAGCTTGGAGAAGCTCGCCACAAGCTCCCCAAATGTGACCTGAGAAAATCAGAACAGAGCTTAGGACAGCAAGCATCTCCCAGATTGGGATTTGAAGAATATGCACATGTTCCTCTGGAATTCCCAGATTTGTGGGGGATGAAAGCCTGAAAACAAGCATTCCTGTGGTTATGATGGCTGTGATGGTGAGGAGGTGTACTACTAGAATTTCAGTGCAAAAGGGAAATGTGGCCCTGACACCTGGAGAACTTGGGAACACTGGTTTAATAATGAAGAGAGTATACATTGAAACCTGTTCGGTTCCACATAGTTCTTATTTCTATGGAATGCCTCCAATCCTGTTTATGTTTAGAAAAAAGCTAAAAATAATAAATTTTAAAATGATTAAAATAATGACTAGTGTTAGATGTGTGACATGTAACTGTGCTTTCTTGACAGGTGTTAAGGTTTTTCCAGGCACATAAACAAAATACTCAAAAATTGAAAGGGAAATCTGTGTTTATGGAATAAAAGTGTGCCTAGATCTCCAAGTAAACATTTGAACTTGTACAGGTTGTATGATTCGTTTATGTTTGGCCCCTATATATCCAGAACACAGATGCTTCATATGTAACAAGAGCTACCTAATTGTGCACTTAAAATGAAAAAGGTTTTTAAAATTATCATGTGGCAGATATCTTAGAACTATGTTAGTCGTTCACAAAACAATAGTCAGAAGAATTTTGACTTTCTAGAAAGACGAGACATGGGATTTCTGAGATATCCCCAACAATTCCCAATTACCACTAAAAGAGATGTGGGTGCTGGGAGATAAGCAAAGTTCTTCATCAGCTAAGAAATTAGCATTTGTGCTGTGCACTTCTTTGTCTCATGCAATCCTCAATAATCCTATAATATGAATATTATTCCATTTACAAATTATTACATGATAAAGACTTTTGTGGCCTTCCTGTATTTGAAAACATAAATGTTGTATTTTCAATGCCATGAGCAAACACAGACAAACGATACAAAAGGCAGAAAACAGCTCATGACCATTGCTAAAGAAATCAAAAGATCTGTGCCTCATATGTGTTTGCTCTTTTAGAACATTCATACTGGCGAAAGCAATAACTATTGATAAAGAGCTTCAAAGTCATCCTTTGGCACAAAGGATCAACAATAACATCTGTGTAAATGTAACATCACAACATAAACACTCAAAGCCACAGAAAAGAAAATAATGCTGTTTGGTTTGGTTTCATTCAGGGGAGCTTATTACATTTTTTCCGAACAAGCCATTCTCTCTATAAAACTCAGCTAGCAAATCTGCCTTGCCTATTATCACTGTGAGGATAATGTAGCAAACAGATGGAGGGTTTCATACAATTTGTTGAACTAAATTTAACAGGTTTGGCTGTGAGTGTTAACTTATTTTTATATTCTATTTGTGCTATGTTTGTAATAGATGCACACACATGAATAAAAACAGAAAATCTGTACACACAGTACAGCTGGTTTGATAATGTTTTCATTATAGCATCACATACTTCTAATTAGAAGGCTTTATATTTGGCAACCAAGAATTCTGGCTGCAGAACTGCTTATGTGGCACTCACATGACAAAAATGTCTTCATCAATACTGTAGAAATTCTTCCTATACCTACGGCACCATATGTGAACTGGAATAGGAACAGATTCGTTAATAATGGCCTACTAAATGAAAGAACAATTTAACAGTACACCACAAAATTTAGTAGGTGGAATTCATTTGGCCCAGAGGCCCAAAGAGGAATATAGCTATCTATAACAGATGAAACGTGGAGCACTATGTCAAAAATACGAGTAGGGAACATTGAGCACCATTAAACGTTAAATGATAGCAAGAATCCTCAAACTTCAACTCAACTTTACAACATGAACTATACTGTTAAGAAGGCTTTCATTTTATCAACACAAGGAACCTACTGGAACATAATTGAGAAACCATTTAAGCAATATACTCCTAAAGTTGGTTATTAACTCCAGTTGCCCTGTGATCATATTTCTTATTTATTGAAATAGCAGGACAGAAGCTATAAAAGTAATATATGTGATAGTAACTAGAAGTGAAGAGTGCTGGTCATGAGGAACCTCTGCTCTACGCTGAAATTGTGCATTCATATACAGACATACACACACACACACACACACTCTCTCTCTCTCTCTCTCACACATACACACCATAAAAAGATTAAAGTAAGGAAAAAATGGAAAGGTGCAGCTCCACATTCAGAATCTTAGATTCTCCAGGATACAAAAATATAATGTGTAGGTGTCGGATTATAGAAAAAGTCTTTTAAATTTCTTTGAATTAAATGGTCCTTTATTTAAGTGGGTTTTACCCTCTAGTAAACTGCAACATATTTGAACTTGCACCTCTGATGTTGGAAGGAACATCTATAATTAGGAAACAGGACCTGAGCTCTCCTTGCCTTCAGCTAAAGGCCCTGCTCTCCTTGTCAAAGCTTTCCAGCCCCTCCTCCTCTTATGCTTGTCAGAGCAAAGGGAGGTGAAAGAGTCAGTGATTTTAATTTCACTAGCCTTTCCCCAGGTGCAAGGCTTAGCAAGATTTTTATTTAAAAGAGATATGACACCATCTCATTCATCTGGCAGGTTTTCTTAAGCTATTTCTGCTTGAATAGTAATAGTTTCTAAACAAAGTTGAAGAAATGATATGGATCAGATAGATATGAACCACCTAATGACTGTGTTCCCCAAAGCTGATCAGAGCTTAGATTTTTAACAGTTTCTGAAGTAAACCAGAATCTGTAACAAAGCAAAGAAAGTGACTTTACAAAATAGCTATAGTTGTGGTTATGATATATGGACAGGAGATAGAGAGAAAACAAAATATAGCCTGAAAATAAAACAAAATAAAAATTTACTTGACAAAGTCATCATCACAGTTATAACAAAAACAGTATATTCCACTGAGCATATGTCTATCTCTGTACAGTAAGAATTTACCCTTCAGTCAATCAATAGTTGATATTCTCTCTTTATGGAGTGTAAAACACCTTTGTTGATTTAGTGTGTTTAAAGACCAAGAGTTTTTTTACTGGAATCATCAAGTTCAATCATCTTATTAACCCTCAATGACATTTTTGTTTAGGTTTTCTCTATGTAGCATTATAAATATTTTATATTTTTAAAAGTCTCTTATAAAAAAATTCCCTCCTAGCAACTACTGTTCTTCCAATCAGTGTTAGTACCAAAAATAAAACACCATCACTGTCCATATTCTTCATCTTTCCTGGTATCTTCTGGATTTGATATTTCTTCCCACTTCTTAGTAGTAAGAATCCTTATGAGGGATTTTCTTTCTTTTTATAAATTCCCTGAATATCTTTAATTGGTCAATTTTCTAAAATATTCTTTATTGCCTTCAGTCTCTGATTCTGCCTTTTGACCTTAAAGTCTTTAGGTGTTTTTTTTTTTTTTTTCCCTAATTCGTGCCTAGCTCTATATTAGGCAGGGCAGGCTAATAAAAGAGGTAGAATCCATCATCCCTATCTTTTAAAAGCTTACTACTGGTGACTCAAAATATTTGGAAGCCTTTGAAAATTTTATTTCCAGCTGAAGACACAAGACACCCAAGAAATGACAGCAAAAGGTTTCTCATCAACTTCATATGTAGTATAGATTGAACATGTTACAGAAATTCCTAGAAGGAAAACACAAACTTCTTCCCAACCACTCTTCTGAGATCCATATTTCCAAACACCACCTACATAAACCATAGGTCAGTCAAATTCAGCATGCTTAAAATCAGTAATCTCATTTCTACCACCTCCTATCATTGTTCTAGTTTTCTGTATCTTGTTAGTAATCATTCTAATTTTAATTCACCAATTCAGTTTCCTACAAGTTGTCCTTAAGGCTGTCACTCTCATTCTCTACATCCAATCTCAGGGATGATTGATTCCTGTTTCTAAATACGTCTCAATTCTGTCCCCATTGCCTCCCTTCTGTTCCCACGATGATTATCTTAGTGACAGAAACCTCTCATATCACTTGGGACCATTGCTTCCATTCCCTAACTCATTCACCTTCCTGCCCATTCACTACCAGAGAAATCTCTCTAAGATATACATCTCAACAGAAGACGGCCCACTGAGGGTTCCTTGCAGTTTAAGGGAGAAAATGTAAATCTCCTTTTTCAGCCCCTAGGACCTGTCATAGTGTGACCACAGCCTTCCTTTCCAGCCTTGCCTAGCCTCCATTCAAGTGTACCCTACATTCCAGTCTCATGGAACTTTTCATCATTCCCTGCACACCTCATCCTTCTTCACAACTCCAAGCCTCTAGCCCTTCTGTTCCCTTTGTTAATAATGCCCTTCCCTCGCTTGCCTTGAACCCCTGTACCCCCATCAGGACCCAGTTCCAGTGGGTACCTTTTCACAAATCATCCCAGGTAGAATCAGTCTCCCCTTGCTCATCTCCCAAATCACTGTTCATGTCTCCATTATGGTGTTTTTCACATATATTTGAATAATTTACTTATATACCTATCTCTTGAACTTCTCAAATAGATAAATTTTGACCATTCATCTTTAAGTCACTAGTATCTACCACTATGTCTGGCATAGGAGCTAGACAACAAGTGTCAAAAGAGTTAATGAATGCATTACAGATGGCTCTTACAGACGATGTGGGACTTCAAGCTCTGCCTGAAGAAATGAAATACTTGGCCTGTTAAAGAGTCCACAGATACTCAGACTTCATCAGAATAAACCCCAATACAAGAAATGATTCATTCAAAATGTTTCTATGTACCAGCCTAAAATATCAGTGCTTTGCTGGGTTGATTATAAATAATTTTCTTTCTCTAAATTCAGTCTGTGTAATAACCAGTCTTCAGAACTGTATCTAATGGATAAGAAGATAAATGAATTCTTTACAGATAATTGGGTCTGTTATCAAGTAGAAATTATCCTTTAAATATCCCATCTATCCCCATCAACTGCAGAAAGGAGACACTGGAGTTACCCAACTCCTATCACAAAGCAAACTAATACAATATTTAGGAGGTCTGAGGAACTTGGAAAGACAAGAAGGAAGACAGGTGACTACATGGACTATTTCTCATTTTCCTATGAATTCAAAGAACATGCTTTTACTCATTAATTTACTTCTGAGCAATTGAGCACCATCTCTATTTCACTTAAGCTCTTTCGGACACACAATTTGGGAGAGAGGGGTTAGAGAGACAATATTTCATAATTAAGATAAAGCAATGAATATTTTGGAGTGGCCATGGGCATTTGTTGTAAAGATATATATAACTGGAGTCATTAATCTTATGCAAGGCAACAAATGTTTGATTTTAGTGTTTGTTCCCTGGGAAAAAGGTTTGCTCTTGGCCATTGAATTTCCACCCCTAGAATAAGTTTTGGGACTTGGGCAGGATTTGTTATCTTTCCCATCTAAAATCTCCAATTCCACTAGATCAGTGGTTCTCAGGACCTCTGGCGGTCCCTGAGACTATGAGAGAGTTGGTCAAGTCAAAACCACTTTCATATAAATAAGGAAATGTGTGTACACTGGAGTTTTCCAGAGTAATATCACAACAGATTGAATGCAGAAGCAGATATGAGAATCCAGCTGTCATTGTGCCAGACATTAGGGGTTTGTAAAAATGTAAAATAATTTCACTTTCTCACTAAATATTTTTGGTTTTGAAAAGTTATTTTTCATAAAAATATGTTATTTATTATAGTTTGTAATAGGTTTATTTTTGGTTTTTTTAAATGAATTAATGAGTAAATTCTCTTACTTTAATTTCTAATTTCTAATATGGTAAATACTGATAGATATAACCCACATAAACAAAAGCTCTTTTGGGGTCCTCAATAATTTTTAAGAACGTTAAATCTCTTGAAATTTTTTTTAAAAATGAGAACCTCTGGTTTAGATAAAACTTTGGGCTAAACAGAGGTAAATTATTTTTTTAATAATTTTTAAAAATTTACCCAAGACAAACTATGCAAATTATTCTCGAAACACTTATCCCCAACAGAGCTTCTTAAAAGACTTGGTCTCAGGATCTGACTCTTCCATTAACTTGCTTGGTAACTTCTATGGTATCAGTTAGTTGTTTGTGTCAAGTTTTTTCATCTGCAAAGTAAGGATGATAATAACAATAGCTAATACTTACTGAATGTTACTAACTAACAGGTATTGTTCGAAGTGCTTCATATTAATAACTCAATTGTCATAGCAAGGGAACCCCCCCATACTGTTGGTGGGAATGTAAATTGGTACAGCCACTATGGAGAACAGTATGGGGGTTCCTTAAAAAACTAAAAATAGAGCTACCATATGATCCAGCAATCCCACTCCTGGGCATATCTCCCAGAGAAAACCATAATTCGAAAAGATACATGTACCCCAATGTTCACTGCAGCACTATTAGCCAGGACATGGAGGCAACCTAAATGTCCATCTACAGAGGAATGGATAAAGATGTGGTACATACATACAACAGAATATTACTCAGCCATAAAAAAGAACAAAACAATGTTGTTGGGGTGACACGAATGGACCTAGAAATTGTCAGACTGAGTGAAGTAAGTCAGACAGAGAAAGACAAATATCATATGATATCACTTATATGTGGAATCTAAAAAAATGGTACAAATGAACCTATTTACAAAACAGAAATAGAATCATGGATGTAGAAAACAAACTTTTGGTTACCAAGGAGGAAAGAGGAGGAGGGATAAATTGGTATTGAAATATACACACTACTATATAAAAAACAGATAACTAGTTAAGAACCTACTGTATAGCACAAGGAACTCGACTCAATACTCTGTTATGACCTATATGGGAATAGAATCTAAAAAAAGTGGATATATGTATACATATAACTGATTCACTTTGCTGTACAGCAGAAACTAACACAACACTGTAAATCAACTATAAATAAAATAAAATTTGATTTTAAAAAATCTTCATAGCAGGCCTATGAAAAAAGTAGTTATTATTCCCATTTTACAGAGAAGAAAATGGAAACAGAGAAAGATTAAGTAACTTGCCCAAGGTCATACACCTAAAAAGTACTAGATCTGGGATTTGAACACCTACAACATGGGTTCATCATATGTAACTATTAGGTACATTTAGCTCTATGTAATATGACAGTTTCCCAAACACTGAAAGCCATATACACTGAATGCTGGTCTTCAGGTTTTCATCTTTGGCTTTGTAAACTCTGCTTCCCCACCTTCTTTGTCTTTTTCCCCACCTTCTTTGTCTTTTAGTTTGACCTAAGTCCCTTTTTCTAACTTCTTTCTCTAACGTTATTTTCCAAATATGAGCCATTGGGTATATACAAATAAGCTCATCTCATTACTCCAGATGTTTATGTTAAGTTTCCCAACTTGTAAAAATGCCAAATAAAACAAATAAAACATGTCCATGGGCTGAATGTGCCTCACAGGCTATGAGTGTGCAAACTCTAATATAATGGAACCAATTCAATTTCACTTCATGAGATATTATAGTATCACAATTCATGTGACATTAAATCAAAAATGTTGAGGAAGTTATGCAATTAAAAAAACAGTAACAATACTATTACTACTACTTCACAGAATGGGGTTTCTTGAACGGACAGGAACTATCCAGAGAACATATTACTTGAAATATTGACTCAGAAAACCCATGGAAAAGCTAGCTGTTTGGTGCCTTAATTTGTGGCATAATAAAGCATATCCAAAGTTTTAAAAAAAAAGTACAAGAAGAAAACTGCAGAAGGAAGGGAAAGCAGAGCATGTTAATCCCCAACTCAAAATACTCCAGTAGCTTCCAAATATAGTTAGAATAAAATCCAAACTCCCAATCACAATCTTCAAGACTGTGCAGGGTCTTCCCTCACATCACTCTTGCTACTAATCTCTGCACTCTGGCCAGGCAGGCTTCCTTCCTTTTTCTTCAACATATTAAATCCTGCTTCAGTGTCTTTGGATTATGGTTCCCTTTGCCTTGGAAATCTCTTCTTCCAAATCCTCAGCTTAAGGTCACTTCCTTGAAAAGGTTTTCCCTGAATACTCTTATGTAATTAGTCCTGCCAGTCTCAGTCCCCACATTATAATACCCACTTCATTTTTTTAGGACTTGCATATACTAGCTATAAAGTATCTTTATTTACTGGTTTACTTGTTTATTTTCTATCTTCTCCCACTAAACAGTATACAAACAGCAGAAAACTTGTCTTCTATCCCAAACAATACTTGACATCTAGAAAGCACTTAATAAATGTTTTCTTTTTTTTTTGTGGTACACAGGCCTCTCACTGTTGTGGCCTCTCCCGTTGCGGAGCACAGGCTCCAGACACGCAGGCTCAGCGGCCATGGCTCACGGGCCCAGCCGCTCCGCGGCATGTGGGATCTTTCCGGACCGGGTCACGAACCCGTGTCCCCTGCATCGGCAGGCGGACTCTCAACCACTGCGCCACCAAGGAAGCCCTTAATAAATGTTTTTGAATGAATGTTGAATAAATAAAGGACTCTGAACTATGTGCTGGTTGTGCAAAATTGTTGGGGCATGGGTTCAAATATGTATGGAGCCATTGCAGAAAAATGTCCTTCAACCCGCTGGGGATAATTTCTTTCTCCTTATTGCTCAAAGAAAGGTGGGATACTGCAGCCAAGTTTCCCTAGAATGTTTGAATAATTAGCTAGAGAGATGAGATACTGAGAGAAAATAATAGATACTCTGAACTCAGTTGAGAGCCTCTAGATGCATTATTGATTATGCATGCATTCAGCCTCTTGCTGTTTGTAAATCAGCACTTGCATCAAGGAATCAACTCTGGGTAGGTCTACCTAAAACCATCTGAACAGAAATCATTTATTCCAGCAATTAAAAATAAATATGGTCGTGAGATTACTGCAAAACGGGAATATTTACTTAGTACAGTACTTGAGTTCCATTAAACTTTGTATTCTCAAGATGACCCTTAGATATAAAACGTTAGAAAATTTGGGGGCATATTTTATTAGGAATTGATGTTTCTCTTGCATGTCATTGCACAGTAGATAATTTGAACAAAAATATGTTGGCTAAAGAAACAGTGAGCTAATAGCCGCTTTTGATCTGGGAAATCTGCCAATCTTGATAGCAAACAAACGTGCATAGTATTTTAAGGAAAGTTCTTATCTCTCTGTATTTAACTTCTTTATTAAGAACTTTCCCACACAATCTGAAGAGAGATCTGAACAAAGAAGTAAGATATTGCCTTCTCCACTCTTAAACTCACAAACAGACCTCCTACCCTGCATGACATCCTGTGAAAGTAAATGTTTCGAAAATAACTCTACAGGGTGTTAGTCCTAGAGCTTACTCTTTTTCTAGAGTGTACTTCTTGAAAACACTGTATGACCTTGGATTGGCCCATACAAGTGGAGATCTACTACCATCAATCTATGGAACCCATTCCATGAAAGCTCATCTGTAAACACTTCTTTTTTTTTATTGGAGTATAACTGCTTTACAATGCTGTGTTAGTTTCTGCTGTACAACAAAGTGAATCACCTATATGTATATATATATATCCCCTCCCTCTTGGAACTCCCTCCCACCACCCCGCCATCCCATTTACATCATCACAGAGCACCAAGCTGAGCTCCCTGTGCTATACCGCAGGTTCCCACTAGCAATCTATTTTACACATGGTAGTATATTTAGGTCAGACCTAATCTCCCAATTCATCCCACCCTCCCCTTCCCCCCACCATGTCTACACGTCCATTCTCTACATCTACATTTCTATTCCTACCCTGCAAATAAGTTCATCTGTACCATTTTTCTAGATTCCACATATATGCGTTAATATATATTTGTTTTTCTCCTTCTGACTTATTTCACTCTCTATGACAGACTGTAGGTCCATCCACATCTCTACAAATGACCCAATTTCATTCATTTTTATGGCTGAACAATATTCCATTGTGGGTATGTACCACATCTTCTTTATCCATTCATCTGTTGATGGACATTTAGGTTGTTTCCATGTCCTGGCGATTGTAAATAGTGCTGCAATGAACATTGGGGTACATGTGTCTTTCTGAGTTATGGTTTTCTCAGGGTATATACCCAGTACTGGGATTGCTGGGTCATACAGTAGTTCTATTTTTAGTTTTTTAAGGAACCTCCATACTGTTCTCCATAGTGGCTGTATCAATTTACATTCCCACCAATAGAGTGCAAGAGGGTTCCCTTTTCTCCACACCCTCTCCAGCATGTATCGCCTGTAGATTTTTTAATGATGGCCATTCTGACCGGTGTGAGGTGATACCTCACTGTGGTTTTGATTTACATTTCTCTAATAATTAGTGATGTTGAGCAATCTTTTCACGTGTCTCTTGGCCATCTATATGTCATCTTTGGAGAAATGTCTGTTTAGGTCTTCTGCCCATTTATTGATTGCATTGTTTGTTTTTTTATACTGAGTTGCCTAACCTGCTTGTAAATTTTGGAGATTAATCCTTTGTCAGTTGCTTCATTTGCAAATATTTCCTTCCATTCTGAGAGTTGTCTTTTCGTCTTGTTTACGGTTTCCTTTGCTGTGCAAAAGCTTTTACATAGTTTTGGAAGTCCTAGCCATGGCCATCAGAGAAGAAAAAGAAATAAAATGAATACAAATTGGAAAAGTAGAAGTAAAACTGTCACTGTTTGCAGATGAAATGGTATTATGCATAGAAAATCTTTAAGATGCCACCAGAAAACTACTAGAGCTAATTAATAAATCTGGTAAAGTTGCAGGATACAAAATTAATGCACAGAAATCTCTTGTATTCCTATACACTAACAATGAAAGATCAGAAAGAGAAATTAAGGAAACACTCCCATTTACAATCACAGTAAAAAGAATAAAATACCTAGGAATAAACCTAACTAAGGAGGCAAAAGACCTGCACTCAGAAAACTATAAAACATTGATGAAAGAAATCAAAGATGACACAACCAGATGGAGAGATATACCATGTTCTTGGATTGGAAGAATCAATATTGTGAAAATGACTATACTACCCAAAGCAATCTACAGAGTCAATGCAATCCCTATCAAATTACCAATGGCATTTTTCACAGAATTAGAACAAAATATTTTACAATTTGTATGGAAACACAAAAGACCCTGAATAGCCAAAGCAGTCTTGAGAAAGAAAAACAGAGCTGGAGTAATCAGGCTCTCTGACTTCAGACTATACTACAAAGCTACAGTTATCAAGACAGTATGGTACCAGCACAAAAACAGAAATATAGATCAATGGAACAGGATAGAAAGCCCAGAGATAAACCCATGCGCCTATGGTCACCTAATCTATGACAAAGGAGGCAAGAATATACAATGGAGAAAAGACAGTCTCTTCAATAAGTGGTGCTGGGAAAACTGGACAGCTACATGTAAAATAATGAAATTAGAATACTACCTAACACCACACACAAAAATAAACTCAAAACGGATTAGAGACTTAAATGTAAGGCCAGGCAGTATAAAATTCTTAGAGGAAAACATAGGAAAAACACTCTTTGACATAAATCACAGCAAGATCTTTTTTGACCCACCTCCTAGAGTAATGGAAATAAAAACAAAAATAAACAAATGGGACCTAATTAAACTTAAAAGCTTTTGCACAGCGAAGGAAACCATCTGTTACCTCTAAATGACAAAATCCAGAAACCTTATTTCATCCGCATCCTTGTGCTCATAACCAACTCCTTCTCTTCTTTAAACTTCTGAGATCCAGCACATTCTAACTGACCCTCATTCACTGACCCTCATTCTAACTCTTCACTGACCCTTCAGAGCTCATTTTTTTGCTTCCAGATCTGGTTTTTAACCTTGTAACCATTTTTATTAGTGGAATGTGGCAAACAAATAAAAAGAACAGGAAATGATCATTCCTTTATGTCATTTATACTTCAGTGTGGTGCCGTGAAGTTTATATAGCACAGTTACATTCATTAATTGATTTTATCCTACCTTCATAGTAACTAGACAGTTGCATACTTTTATTAGTCAGAGTTCTCCAGAGAAACAGAACCAATACAGTGTGTGTCTGTGTATGAGAGAGACTGATTGATTGATTGATTGATTTTAAGGAACTGGCTCACCCAATTATGGAGACTGGCAAGTCCAAAATCTACAGGGGAGGCCAGTAGGCTGGAGAGCCAGAAAAGACTTGATTTTGCAGTCTCAGGTCTAAAGGCAATCTGGAGTCACAATTCGTTCTTCTTTGGGGGACCTCAATCTTTTCTCTTAAGGCTTTCAACTGACTGGATGGAGCCTATCCATACTATGGAGGGTAATCTGCTTTACTCAGTCTACTGATTTGAAACAGTAATCACATCTAAAATAGACCTTCTCAGCAACATCTAGAATGGTGTTTCACCAAAAACTGGGTACCACGGCCTAATCAAGTTGACACATAAAATTAACCATCACAATATTATTCACTATTGTTCAATGTTAAAAAGAAAAGACATGAAAGAAATTTATTACTAATTAATATTATTATTAAGTTTTATTATTCCAATTTTACAGATAAGGAAATAAGCTTTTGTAAGACTTATTTAGCCACAATTACCAGCTACCATGTTAGTGCTCACACTAGAAACCAGATCTCTTTACTCTTCATCACATGCACATTCCAATAATCACATTGCCTCTAACATTACTGCAGTAGGTTTCAATTTTGTGGGAGTAAGATTTATATTTCCTCCAACAAGAGACCCAGAATCCACACAATATTTAACTCTCACTTCATGGCCAAAACTCCACACCTGCCCAATATCAAGAGCATAGAACTCCCTTTGAGGATGTGAGTACTGACACATAATGTGAGCTAAAACATCAAGTTTGGAATGTCACTCTAGAGAGTGCATCAGAATTCATAAAAGCTACTTTACCTCTCAACATGAATTTCCAAATTCCAGAAGTATTTCTCAGCACACAGAGACATAAAACTTTATATCAAAAATAAACCTTGATGTGAAAGACAATGTCAAAAGAATGAGGAGACAAGCTACAGACTGGGAGAAATATTTACAAAAGTGATATCTGATAAAGGACTGTTATCCAAAGTATGCAAACAACTCTAAAAACTCAACAATAAGAAAACAAACAACCTGATTAAAAAATGAACCAAACACCTTACAGTCACCTCACCAAAGAAGATATACAGATGGCAAATAGGCATATGAAAAGATGCCCAACATCATATGTCATTGGACAAATGCTAACTAAAACAACAGTGAGATACACTACACACCTATTAGAATGACCAAAACCCAGAACACTGAAAATACCAAGTGGGAAGCATGTGGAGAAACAGAAACCCTTAGTGGAAATGCAAAATGGTACAGCCACTACGGAAGATAGTTTGGCAGTTTCTTATAAAAATAAACATATTCTTACCATACCATCCAGCAATCATACTCTTTGGTATTTACCCAAAGGAGCTGAAAATTTATGTCCATACAAAAATCTTCACTTGGATGATTACAGCACCTTATTCTAACTTCCAAAACTTGGAAGCAACCAAGGTGTCCTTCAGCAGGTGAATGGATAATTAAACTATGGTACGTTCAAACAATGGAATATTATTCAGTGCTGAAAAGAAACAGGTTATTAAGTCATGAAAAGACATGGAAGAACCTTAAATGCATATTACTAAATGAAAGAAGCCAATCTCAAAAGGCTACATACTGTATGACTTGAACTATATGACATTCTGGAAAAAAACAAAACTACAGTAAAAACACCAGTGGTTGGCAGGGATTAGGGGGAAAAGATAGATGAATAGGTGAAACACAGAGGACTTTTAGAGCAGTGAAACACTTTTTTATGATACTATAATGGGGGATACATGTCATTAGACATACGTCCAAACCAACAGAATGTACAACGCAAAGTGTGAACCCTAATGTGAAGTATTTACCTTGGGTGATAATGTTGTGTCAATGCAGGTTCTTCAATTGTAAAAGGTAGCACTGTGGTGCAGGATGTTGATAGTGGAGGATGCGTGGGGGCAGGGAGTATATGAAAACTCTATGTAGTTTCTGCTCAGTTTTTCTCTGAATCCAAAACTGCTCTAAAAAGGTTAACTCTATTTTTTATTTAAAACAATGAACCTTGGGTTCTGAGAATACAGTGTGAATAAAGGTACAGACCACGAGAGACTACAAGTTAGGAAAGGTGTGTAAAGCAATACCTTGGAATAGTGAATTACAGGGGTTATACCAGAAAGCTTGCTGCTGTAAATTAGCATAACTGGGTTCTAATCCAGCTCTGTCACTCACTAGGTGGTGTGACCTAGGAAAAGTCCCTCAACCTTTAGGCAACTTTTCTAAATAGCTAATTAGGGGCCTGACCAGAACCACAGCTTTAGTTGTCTATTTATAACTAAATGTCTACATGATATTTCCACTCAGATGTTGAAACAGGTCTTCAAATGTGGCATGTGCAGAATGCAACACATGATCTTCTCCCTCCCTGCCAAACTTGGCCCTCATCCAGCGTGACCCACCCAAGTGAAATGGTACCATCATCCATCTATCTGCTCAAACCTTGAAATTATCCTTGACACCTTTCTCTCTCTCCCACTTTGACACCATTTAACAAATCATCAGGTCTTGTTGATTTTACCTTCTAAATAACTAGCACATTCATCCCCTTCTCTTCATTTCCAGTGTTGTCACCCCAGTCCAAACTATCATAACTCATCTGGACTATTCTGCTCACATCCTTTCTGGCCGCTATCCAATACAGCCAATCTGAAAAATCTTTTTAAATGTAAATACAATCATGTCATTCCTCCCATAGTCAAATATCACTTCCTAAGAGACTCTTCCCCAACCTCCAAGACCATAATAAATACTCATGGCACTGTCTATACCTAATAGTTCCTGTGCAATTTTAAATTTATTTATGTGATTATTTTATTAATACCCAAATAGAATCCATATATGTTCTTTGACCACCATAATACCCCTAGCATATAAAGATTCAATAGAAGGATTCAATGTATACTCTTGAATGAATATATGTAAAATAGAATGAAATACTTTAGACTTACAAAAATATTATTAATCCTGCATCTTGATCCCCACCAAAACTGATCTAATATTGCTGAAAATTAAAGTCCAAATGGTTTCTAAGGTCCCTTCCTGTTTATCTAATCTGTATTTCTAAAAGGCTACCAAAAACAAAGAAAACATCTCCTCACCTTGCATTTGGAAAAGTGACACAGGGAAAGTGTATGTGAAAACTCTCAGGAGGAATCTAAGGGACACTTTGGCTAATGCTAAAGACACAGAGCTACATGTATTTACAGGAGAGAAAGGAAAAAAAAGTGAGGACATGCAAATCATACCCCCTGGAGAATTCAAAGACAATCCAATAAAATATGAGCTGGGTTTGAGAGTAAACCAGGCAAATCTACCCACTGAGGAAAGGAGTGACTTTCTAGGGTTCTGAACAGGGAAGAACAAGAAATAGAACATTCCAAAAGAATTACACTGAGAACGAGAAGACAGGCCACTGCTTCAAGAAAGTCTAAATGAAGGGCTCCCCATATTGAGAGCCATTAAGAACTAGATTGGCAGACTTTCACGGAATCAAAAATTTGGCAGGATAGGAGAAGAAGGATTTGCCAGATTAATATACCAACCACTGACTAGAAATCTGTCTATGTTAATTAAGCATATTTATATACATGTATGGTAAGAGCTCCTGTCCCATATATCAGATAATCCCGGGACAGCTGGAAGAGGGAAATATAGGGCTTCCCTGGTGGCGCAGTGGTTGAGAGTCCGCCTGCCAATGCAGGGGACACGGGTTCGTGCCCCGGTCCGGGAGGATCCCACATGCCGCGGAGCGGCTGGGCCCGTGGGCCATGG
>NW_027672371.1:0-38192 GCF_964165515.1 Mesoplodon bidens | reverse complement strand
GAGCAAAACTGTAAATATGCTAAAGAAAATGCGAGGAAAATGCATAATTAATTATCTTATTATACAGTTTTAACTATTTTATCTTTTTTATGTATTAACGAAGAATAACAATGAATGGAAAACCTCCTGGAAGGAAATATGAATTTCACTATATTTATTCCTTCAGTAAAACATGTGTAGTGAATACCTACTTTGTGCCAGTAACGGTAATCTATTAAGTAGGAATGTAAAAGGAACTAAAGATAAGAATCTCTGTTTTAACAGAACTTAACATTTGTGTGAAGGAGAGAGAGGATAAATGAGTAACCAAATGAATCCATGTTCAGAGAGTGATAAATGTCATCAAGAAAATGAAACTGATGTGAATGACTGAAGATGGTGATACCAAGCAGGACCCTCTGGGGCTCCTGAGCACAGATTTAAAATTATTTTGTACTTAATTTATACAACTTTTGTTATATTTATATTTAAGCATTTAATAATTTTAAGGCTACTGAAAGTGATATATTTTATGATTTTATTTTTAATTGCCTGTTGCTTATATAAAGAAATACAATTGATTTTGTGTATATTGCTCTTATATTCCACAACACTGCTAAACTCATTTTTAAGATCTAGTAGGATTTTTGTACTTTCTATAGGATTTTCTATATAAATGACTATGTTACTTGCAAAAAAAGACAGATTTACTTCTTACTTTCAAATTTAGACGTATTTTATTGAACTTACATATATACTGTATTTTATGGTAAATTATGTTGGTTTTTCAAATGTTAAACTGATTTTGAACTACTGTGATAAACCTCGAAGGACCATATATTAAGCTTTTGATATATTTTTACTATGATTTGCTAAGATTTTGCTTTACAATTACATCTATGAACATGAAAAAAAAAAGAAGAAGAAGGAAACTGTTTTCAATACTGAGGTCAGAAAATGACATTTAATGTGACCTCACTTTTACTTAACCAGAGCAATTCCAGGGGAAACGAGGGGTGGAAATCCAATTGGGGTGAATTGACCAGAGAACAGGTGGTGAGGAATAGAGTCAATATGTATAGAGTATACTTCCTAAATTGCTCACTGTGAGGGGACTTCCCTGGTGGTCCAGTGGTTAAGACTCCAAGCTTCCACTGCAGGGGGCGCAGGACCCTGTGTATCATGTGGTGTGGCCAAAATCAATCAATCAATCAAAAAATAAAATGCTCACTGTGAAAGGGAGGAAAAAAATAGGGTGAGAAACATGAGCAAAGGTAGATTCAAGGTATTTATAACTGCCTTTTTGTTTCATCTTTTTTAAGGAGAGATATTCCTTTTGTTTTCTTGATAATGAAAATGATCTAGTACAATAGGAGATATTTAGAATTCTGATTGGAGATATTTCAGGAATGAATTCTCTAAGGGGCCTAGAGGGTATGAGAATTAGAGAAAAATTGGAGAAGTTGTACAAAACTTTGACAGGAACAGGAAATACAATTTTCCTTGTAAGAGGCTTGAAGGCAGGAAATACTAGAGGCTGATAGTGTGGTATTGCAGATATGAAGTATTTTAGGCGTCTTGCTTAGATGAATTTTTAAAAATGAATTATGAGGTAAATCTCAGAGGAGAAGCAGAGAATTGAATTATTCCAAGTTTATAAAGAGGAAAGAACTATTCTCATTAGGTAGGAACAAAAATTTCCTAGAAAAATGTAGAAGGACTAAAAGTGACATGTTTTATTTATTTATTTGATTTTTTAATACCCCAACCGTATTCGAAGTATTTAACAATAAGCATTCAGGATTTCTGGAATTCTTAGAAATCAAAGGAATACTTCAGCATATAAAATAATGACTAACCTAAGATTTTGAAGTGAATTTACTTCTTTTTAAATATAGATATAAAGACTTAGACTGAGTTTGTCTAACAGCGATACTTAAAATGAGACATTTAAAATTTCTTCTAAAATTAATTAGAGACGTTTTAATTCAGCAATTTTCTCCCCTATGAAAGGAACAATGTGATTTTGTCTCTTTCTGGGTTAGTTTCATGCCTGAGATTGTTGAACTATTCCTTTAGCCCTACTGCATCTGCCTCCACGACAGGCATGTGCTCCCAGAGATTTTATCTATTTTAATCTAATATTTTGTCTTTTGCATGTACTTTAATTTTGAAAATATATAAATAGGTCTAATACTAAACTTTCCTCTTTCTTGCTTTTCAATACCTCCTACTCTGTTTTTCTAATACAAATCTGCCTAATCTGTGTTCTAAGCTTTGCACATAATGATGTTAATCACATAATGATTTTAATCACAGTGAATTGGAAATAAGTTCAATGAACTAGGAGTAAATGATAAAGTAAATCATGGAGGAATGCAATCTCTTGTAGTCATTGAAATAAAACAGTATTTTTGAAGAGCTCCAAAAACCGGAGATTTTTGTTACAATGCTAGATGAAAAAGCATGACACAAATTACATTGAAGTACTGTTTAATATTTCCTATTTTGCTCCAAAAAACTTAAGCTAGCTTACCAAATCTCATATTATTGAACACAGCAAAAATATATTAAACTTGGGAAATGATTAAAAAGGAAAAATTATTAGGGAAAATAAAGTGAAACATTAGCCAATTTTACTTCCAAAAATCTGTCAAAAGATGTTATATACATTTGCTGTATTTGGACACATAATTTACCCGAAGCATCCTCAAAAACAGGTATGCCTAATAAAAACCAAGTTCAGTTACCTAATTTAGAGCATCTGCTAGAGAAAGCAAACCAGCTGCTGCAGGGAAAGCCAGCTGAACTTGACACGTCACCTGCTAGACATTTCTGTGCTGTCTCAGACTCTTCTATCACTTGTCGTGCAAATTTAGTTCTCTTCAGTAGGAAGGGAGATGAAACGGAAGAGAAAAGTGTAACCAGCTTTCTGAAAAACACTATTGTCATAAATATACAACTAAAAAGAGACGAATTATTCTCTGGTTCATCAAGAGACAATCCCAAAGATCTCGACTCATTTATTTGCATTCAAATGAAAATTACCTCTGCTGCTGCTGCTGGTGATGATGGTGATTAACTATTGTCTCCACAATATTGTTTAAACAGAAAGTACAAGCCACTGATATGTTGACCTACAATCATACTCTCACTAAATGAACTATAGTGACCTTGACATGGGAAGGATGCAGGTACAGCCCACAATTCCATGACCCCAAACCCTTGGGACCAGACATATATATTTTTTTAATTTTGGTAAGTAATACAACATATAAATTACGTGCTATGTTACACTTCATAAACAAACCTATTAATATTTCTGCAAGGAAACAAGTGGATAGTCTCACTTGGTTGGTTGAAAAAAGACTACAAATAACATAATAGCGTCACAGTTTAAAGCATGATTTGCTACCAAATAAATTTAAAAATTCTACAAACAAACTTAGTTTTTGCCATTTTTACTTTTTATTTAGGAACAGTAGGTATGGGGTCTTGACCTGAGCGTTCTGTGTAGGGTTGTTGTGAAAGTTAAGTGTGGGGTTTTAAGTCATTTGATTGACACTTGCTATGTGCTCATATACATTACGTATTTTGTCTGAGTTTCTGGCAGGCCCCAGGTCCCACCCAGCTTGCTATTTTTATTGCAAACAGGGAATGTAGAATATATATACATGTACATGCAGCTGTTTTTCTATCTATTATTCATCTATCAGCTATCTACATACATACATAAAATATAAACATTTGATAGAATCTATTCTTTCTCTCTCTCTCTCTCTGTCTTTCTGCGTGTTTTAGATACCTTTAGAAACTCTACTTCAGAAATAACTGTTGATACTCTATTTGCGACACATTAGATTTCCCAACTCCCTATGATAGCATTTATTTCTTACTATTTTAACTTATTCACAAGATTTCCAACTGATCTGCACTAAAAACATAACTATAACTCTAAACAGTCACCATTATCAACCTCAAATAGTGCTCCTCATATTTTTATTAAAACTGATTTGACCTGATTAATTATACACATCAACTGAAGATTTATACACAGTTGAAGATCCACTGATAATGCTGAGTTTTTGTTGTGCTCCCCTGTCTGTGGTGAGAAATCTAATTGCATGTGTTTCTGCCTTGCTTAAGTCATTATTATTCTTGATAAATCCACAACAGTATGTTCCAAGGTATATTTGCCAAGGAATAATGAGTCTTCTTTCACTATAATAGAACCCACTCCATTAAGGAAAATGCGCATTAGTAATGTGTTTTTTTGTGCCTTGAGTGAGGACTACATTATGAATCATTATTTCATTTTAGAGCAGATGATGTATGAAAAAATTCCAGGAAAACTTCAAGCCATCATCATTTGGGCTAATCCAAGTGATTCTAAAAAAGCATGTTAACATCACAATTTTACATGTAATGGACCAAGAAGAGAGAAATCTTGTTTCTCATTTGCAAGCCTGCTATGATCAGCCCCCTACAGTCCCAGGAACTGAGGAAAATTGGCCAGAAATATCCTTTGGAAGGGGGTGAAGTGAAGTTTGCTGTCACGAAGGACATTGCCTCATACAGGGCAATTATTATGAATGGCACTTGCAAAAATGAGCTCTGGTGCCACTAGCATAGATGGAGCTTTAGACCGACTAGATAATTTGTTTAGTGCACTTACTCTTACATAGTTTTAGAAAACAAACATATCTGAAAAATCATATGAATACAGCTGTCTCTAAATGTCATTGAAATCATTTTTAAATGATTTTATAAGTAATGCTAATTTTTTTTTTCTGTTTTCGAAAACATTGCAATGTTGAGTAAATTGCGATTTACTCACCTGAGCTTCACACAACCCTAGGAAGTAAGCACAATGTATATCACTGTATTACTGTGGAGGAAAGAGAGTGTGGACAAATGAAATACCTTGCTTAATATCTCAAGCCAGGATTAAAATTCTAAAGGTCATGATTATAACTACTAAGCAATAGGTATACTTGTTCATCTCGAAAAAAAGAATCAGATTTAAAAGTATGGAGCAGACCTTAAGCTAGAGACACTTTTTGATATTAAGGCAAAAGTCTGGGATTGTGGAATGGAGATCAAATCAGAGTTTTAAAATAAATCAGTAAATCAAGTCATTACCTTTTTTAATCTTAATATTACACATATTACCTGATTTTTTTACTTCTTTTTATGTTTTCTACTCTTCCCAAAACCAATTTGGGCAAAAGAAATAGTGGAATAAGATAGACAGGAATAAGTAAGGGTTATGCTAAATTATAACACTACCTGAGTCAGCTTCCACTTCCAGCCCATATGGATGAACAGAGAACAGGTTTAACTAGTTGATAGTGCTAGAAAGTGAATAAGTAGTTGCCTGAGGGGAGAAAGGGCACAGGAAGGGGAGAAATAAATTTCAAAAGGGTATGAGGAAGCTCTTGGAGGTGATGATGTATTCAGACTCTTGATTGTGCTGATACTTTCACAGATGTAAAAGGGAAGAACTTAAGGCATAACTTTGAGAGTTATCTTCATATAACTGGCATTTGACATATTGAAAGTGGATGGGATAACCAAGAAGCTGTGAGTTTTGGAATTTTCATCTCCCTGGATATTGAAATCACTAAGAGTTATAGAAGCAGAAATTATGAGAATTAGACATCTAATCAAGAATTATAGTCATAGAATGAGAAGCCAGCTTGGGTATCTGAAAACGTCTGCAATATGAAGAGATACAGGATGGTTTACTCTGATGACAGAAGATGCAGACCTGAATGTTTTAAGGAAGAATAGAATAAGGAGGTTCTAGAAGTAGCATTGGGGAGCGAAGCACAGAGATTCAGAAACTAACAATTTAAAATCAATGAAGTGCACAGAAAAGGCACAGGTATATGAGCAGAGAAGTGCAGCGGGTACTGCAGAGTCATTGGATTTTACTGCATTTTTGCAGAAAGTTTTGTAGATTAAGATAGTTGAAGATTGTATTTGAGTAGCTTGGCTGTAAATTGTATTCCTTTAGACTCTATGTACCTGAAATTTACTCTCAGATTATGTCTGTTTTTCTTATTTTGAGGAAATAAAATTTTAACCCTACAGTTATGAAAAATCATTTTTCCAATATAAAAAGTTAACAGAACCCCGGGCAATAGTTAGTGTGTTGATTACTAATAGCCACAGAGAATTTAGATTACATTAGAGTTAACATCTGCATCAATCAAAGTTTGGTTAGCCAGAAGCAATAATATCTACTACTATACTGAAAAGTACTGGTTTCTGGTTCACTACTGTATTGTAAAGAGAGTAAATAAAGAACAAGAGAAGACATCACATTTTAATCCCACTAAGCCAAGTTGACAGTTTTATTGATTAAAGATCAAGAATTACCTATTTAGTAATATTTTCTAAATGACTATGTATTTTAGTCATTTAGTCTACAGAGCACAAATGCAAATGAAACCAAAGTATTAGTTGAACTAGAAAAATGAAAGTGAGCTCCACAGATAGCACATGAAAAAAATGTGAAAATAATTCATTCCAATGACTGATTCCTAATATTTGAAACTTCCACCAATAACTAGCCCAAAATGCACACATAGAAATATATGTGTTACTTTTATACATAATTAGCAACACCATAACATTATATAGACAAAGGATGAATATTTGTCTTATTACATAAGTGTCACACTATTGAATGAATGCTAGTATGATAACAGTTTCCACCTTAGGGCTCTTGTAGCTGGGATGTTATTCGCCAGTCTCTGGGCATGATGGGTTTCTTCTTGTCTTTCACCCTAGTTGTATGTCTATTACCTTAGTACAAATACTACTTCTGTGAGTTACAGAGATTATTCAAACCATATAATAAATTCCATCATCAAATACCAGGATTCAAATTGATTCTTAAATTATAAGCATTGAAGGGATTTTCTTTGTCTTCTGTATAATTTTCCTTTCTGTCACAAAGTGCAGCAATACCAATATTTAGAGGCCTCCCCTGGATCTAATGGTTAGCTGTAGATGGTCTACTTCGTGGATCATTTTGGCAGTATTTTAATTCCATTCAGATTTTCCTCTCCAACCTAGCACCATTTTGAACTTCCTCTGACATTCCTTTAATTGTTTTTTGTCAAAGAATTTGCTGACAAGTTCTGAAATAAATTTTTATTATCCTGAGAAAAAGTTGATTACAAACGTAAGCCACTGCCATAAATAAACCAAACATTTTACCAGCTCAAGTTTCAATAAAATGTCTATTTTCTTATTCTCCTTTTAATTTGTTTCATGATTGCTAATGCTTAATCTAAACAAATCAATTTAGAGAATGTTCCAATAATGTTACCCGCTGATCTTAACTCTAAAATAAGCCAGAAATACAATGTTTCTGGTATGGAAGTATGAGATAGGAAAATACATTAAAATATTCCTTTGACTTAATGAGGATTTTTATGTGGAACTACATGTTGTTGATTGTTGTTTATTAAGTGTTAATGCAGAAATAACTTATATTTCTTTAAATTCAGGTGAATGCAGTAGAAAAAGGTGATATTTTATTTGCTTCGCTTCTGAGAATGCTTTACATGTGAATTTAGTGTATTTAGATAATTTCTAAGTTAAAGAGCCAATGAATGTGCTACTTCCAAGTAAAACTACAAAGATCACTTTGGATGGGTAATTTTAAGTATTCACTTTGCTTCAAAAATTGCGAGTAATAACTTAAAAATCAGACTCTCAAAACATAGGATGTCACAGGCAGGCGGCATTCCACATTCAGTGTTGTGTAGAAAAAGAAATGCTAGCCTGACAGAAAGGAAATGCTATGAGGTCACTATAAGAAAGAAAGAAAAATAAGGATGCATTGTTTAAAAGAATGAAAAAGTTACAAAAGTTCAATGTTTCATATATTTAGAAATCATATTCCAAAACCTATTTTTATTTTGGTATTTTTATTGCAGTCTTCCATTGCAAATAGGTAGATCATTAGAAGAATATAAAGCTAGGTCAGAATGAAAGATGGATTATGTTTATAGATTCAATTTTGAGCTGAGCTACATAGTATTGAAGATGAAAGAATAATGATTACTAATTTCAGCATATCACTTTAGAGTTAAGAGACCTTCTTAAGCGGTCTTATTTGACATTCAAAATGACCTTGTCTGATGGTCATTGATTTCATCCTCCTTTTACTAATAAAAAATTTGGAAGAAATATTGAGTAAATCATCTGAAATCATGCAGCCAATGATTACTAGAGTTTGGACTTGATACCAGGTCTCCTGAATTTGGACCCAAGGACTGTCATATATGCAGTGGAGAGAACGACCACTAGAGATATGAAAGTCTAAATAAATACCACTGCAGTTTTCAATGTTATGTATTCAAATTATGAGTGAAGTCTAGATTTTGTTGTTGTTCTTGCTTGGTGTTTTTTGTTTGTTTGTTTCTTGTCTATTCCAGTGGCAGGATCTCTTGCAATATATATAGTTTGGCCGCCATGATTCTTGTAGCATTCAGAAGGCAGCCTTACTGTTACTAATAATTTCACTGTAATTATACAAATTACAATTTCTCTGTGTTTACACTCTGATTTGAAAACAATTAGGAGGCAGTTAAATGATGTTTCGGTACCTGTAAAATTTAAGGGCCACTCTTTCGGGTTCTGCACCCAATTTTACCATGGGGAGGGGAGCTTCCCCCATACCACCAAGCAATTCTCCAGACACTAGCTGGGCATTCTACAATTCAATTCAGTTCAACTCAATTCATACACCATTTACCTGATCTACCCAGAGACAGCATCAGATTCCATAAGTTAAGAGGTCAGCCCTACCAGACTGCCCCACCCCACATACCTGAGACACCAGGCACAAGCCCAGGTGTCACCTGTGCTTCTGACTGACTGACTGTAGATCAGAGTTTCCCACAACCTCCTCCTTGGGTTCTATTATTTGCTAGAGTGGTTCACAGAACTCAGGAAACACATTTATTCACCAGATTACCAGTTTTTTAATAAAAAGATATAACTCAGGAACTGCCAGATATGTAGGGCAAGGCATGGGGAAAGGGTGGGAGCTTCCCTTCGCTCTGAGAGCACCATTCTCCCCAAACCTTCACACGTTCACCAGCCCAGAAGCTCTCCCACACCCAGTCCTTCTGGATGTTCGTGGAGGCTTCATGACTTAGGCAAGATTGAATAACTCATTGGCCATTGGTGACTTCAATTTCTAGCCCCTCTCCCTTCTCTAGATGTCCTGGGGTGGGACTGAATGCTCCAACCCTCTAACCACAATGTTGGTTCTCCTGACAACCAGCCCCCATCCTTAGGTGCTTCCAAATGTCACCCAGTTGTGTTAACATAAACCCAGTTGTGGCACAAAAGAGCTTGTTATGAATAACAAGACGCTTTATGGCTCTGAAGAGTTTTTTAGGAATTGAGGACAAAAGACTAAATATTATCACAAAAATGCTACCATTGTTCTTATTTATCAAGAAATTCCTCTTACGATGAGCAAATGAGCGCGAGCGAGGGCATGAAATTTAAATTCCACTCAGGGGAGAAAGTGCTGTGCTTCGAGCCTGACCCCACCAAGGCGCGAGTGCTGTACGATGCCAAGATTGTCGATGTTATTGTTGGGAAAGACGAAAAAGGCAGAAAGATCCCAGAATATCTGATCCATTTTAATGGTTGGAACAGAAGCTGGGATAGATGGGCAGCTGAAGATCATGTCCTTCGTGACACCGATGAAAATCGGAGATTACAGCGTAAATTGGCAAGGAAAGCTGTAGCTCGCCTGAGAAGCACAGGAAGAAAGAAGAAGCGCTGCAGGTTGCCTGGTGTGGATTCTGTCTTAAAAAGCCTCCCTGCTGGGCCTCCCTGGTGGCGCAGTGGTTGGGAGTCCGCCTGCCGATGCAGGGGATACGGGTTCGTGCCCCGGTCTGGGAGGATCCCATATGCCGCGGAGCGGCTGGGCCCGTGGGCCGTGGCTGCTGGGCCTGCGCGTCCGGAGCCTGTGCTCCGCAACGGGAGAGGCCACAACAGTGAGAGGCCCGCATACCGCAAAAAGAAAAAAAAAAAAAAAAAAAAAAAAAAAAAAGCCTCCCTGCTGAAGAAAAAGATGAAAATGTTGAAAACTCAATAAGCAGTTCTTCTGATGACAGTAGTGAAGAAAAGGATGAAGAAATAAGTGAAGAAAGTGATATTGAAGAAAAGACTGAAGTGAAGGAGGAACCAGAGCTGCATGCAAAAAAGGAAATGGAAGAAAGAACAATAACTATAGAAATCCCTGAAGTTCTGAAGAAGAAGCTTGAGGACGATTGTTACTATATCAACAGGAGGAAACGGTTAGTGAAACTTCCGTGCCAGACCAACATCATAACTATTTTGGAATCATACGTGAAGCATTTTGCTATCAATGCAGCCTTTTCAGCCAATGAGAGGCCTCGTCACCATCACGCTATGCCACATGCCAACATGAATGTGCATTATATCCCAGCAGAAAAGAACGTTGACCTTTGTAAGGAGATGGTGGATGGATTAAGAATAACCTTTGATTACACTCTCCCATTGGTTTTGCTCTATCCATATGAACAAGTTCAGTATAAAAAGGTGACTTCGTCCAAATTTTTTCTTCCGATTAAGGAAAGTACCACAAACACTAATAGGAACCCAGAGGAGCTCTCTCCAAGCCCACCTTTGTTGAATCCATCCACACCACAGTCCACAGAGAGTCAGCCCACCACAGGCGAGCCAGCCACCCCCAAAAGGCGCAAAGCCGAGCCGGAAGCCTTGCAGTCTCTGCGGCGGTCCACACGCCACTCGGCCAATTGCGACCGGCTGTCGGAGAGCAGCGCCTCGCCCCAGCCCAAGCGCCGGCAGCAGGACGCGTCTGCCAGCATGCCCAAGCTGTTCCTGCACCTGGAAAAGAAGACACCCGTTCATAGCAGATCATCCTCACCCGTTCCTCTGACCCCTAGCAAGGAAGGGAGTGCGGTGTTTGCTGGCTTTGAAGGCAGAAGAACTAATGAAATAAATGAGGTCCTCTCCTGGAAACCTGTACCCGACAGTTACCCCCCAGGTGACCAGCCACCTCCACCCTCTTACATTTATGGGGCGCAACACTTGCTGCGATTGTTCGTGAAACTTCCAGAAATCCTTGGAAAGATGTCCTTTTCTGAGAAGAATCTGAAGGCTTTACTGAAGCACTTTGATCTCTTTCTGAGGTTTTTAGCAGAATACCATGATGACTTTTTCCCAGAGTCTGCCTATGTTGCTGCCTGTGAGGCGCACTACAGCACGAAGAACCCCAGGGCGATTTATTAAGGTTTTGATGGTTCTGGAAGAACAGCTTCTCTATCTAGCTTTGCACTCTCGGTTCCCGATAAAGAACTAGGGAGTTGGTGGGCCTTCCTTAGAGCGAATGCGACACCCGCCTTGGGGGGGTGTGGCAGAGGCGGGCCCATTTGTTTGAGTTGCTTACCTACCGTAGTTATTTCTGTTAAGGATTACTTCCTAGGTACCTGAACGGCCTCCAACATGTGACCCTTGCCACGGTACATGTCATCTGTGACGGCGGGAAAAGAGCAGCTGTGTTCACAGTGAAATGTTCACGAAAGTGTGCGTAGGTTGGGCTGTTTCAGTAGACGGAGTTACTTTTTAGCAATAACCACATTTTTAAACTATTTGTTAGCATTAAACAAAATTGTTTTGCAAACCGTTTTCATTCTTGTGATGAGGCTGAGCAACAAAACATTAGTTTTACTTGGAAACCGAAAAGTAGTCCCAGAATATTTTAGAGGGGGTTGATATTGATGGCAAAAAGAAAATTTGCAGCTATACATTTGCTTGTTACAGTTCCTTTTCTATAAAACCTTATTTTTGGTGATCTAAATAAAGCATTGCCTGAAAAAAAAAAAAAAGAAATTCCTCTTGTCCCATTATCTCTACGTGGCATGACAAACATTTGTTTACCAAGCATTGGTTCTTCCCATCTCCCTATAAATTGTCTTCCTCCCCTTTGGAATCCCAGACCCCTACCTCTTCTCCTTAGCTCAGCATGGCACACAAGCCTTAACTGCCTGTCTTGAATCCTCTCAATTCTATGTGAGGCTCCATATACACAAAATTTCATTTTTTTCTCCTGTTAATGTCTTATGTCAACTTAATTAGTAGACCAGGCAAAAGAACCTACAAGAATAGAGGAAAAATGTTTCCTCTTCAACAGTACTAATATCAATTTTTTAGTTATGGACATTGTACTATAGTTTTATAAGTGGTTATCACTAGCCGAAGTTTGGTAAATGTTACAATGTAATCGATGTAGTACTTTTGGAACTTGCCATAATTACATAATTATTTCAAAATACAAAATTGAAAAAAAATTCTCAAATGTAAAACAATGTTTCTTCTTATGAGGTAGCCTTTTTACATAGTACAAAAGCCTGCTAAAATGATGTAATCTGAAATATAACAAATACATCAGCTTAGATAATTATAAAATCCAAACATTATGTAGAAAATAAGATATATATTTTAAAATTTCTTAAGTATTCTTTTATCCATGGATGAATAAAATATTTATTCAAAAGTTAAGTCTGAAATAGAATCATTTATTCAGTCTTTCTTCAATGAACATTAGTTGAAAGCTCACTAAGTGCTTAGAGTTTATTGGATAACCATTGCTTGGATTGCTTTTTGGAATGATGAAATAGCTATATACGAAAACTATGGCAGGGGAATTAGCAAAATGGGGTACTGGGAGGAGTAGCCCTAAAATTTCACTATAAGTAACTATCATAGAGGCCAAATGAAACCTGAACTACTATATGTCAACAAGATCATAAAGAAGGTTCAGACTCTGCTCACTCATAAGTTATAGCCTGTAACTTTATGGCCTCATTGTAAATGATATTGCATTTTTATGCTTGAATTTTTCATATTAACTTAATACAAAGTAGCAACATAATAAATATTTTATAACAAATTGTCTCCTTATTCCTTTAATAAGAAGAATCAAATGGCCCCAGCTACTAGTAAAATCTTAATGGAAACTTTATAACTATTTGGGAATGTTATTCTTTTCCCTTTGTTTTCTGTATCAACTATTTACATTTCTAGATTCTTTGATTTTGTAGATCTTTCTCCCATCACTTTTGAGATGAAGCTCCTCTATCTCAGAAGAACTTTTCTTGAAATAGATTATCTATTTTAAAAATACAATCATAATAACTAATAAATTATAGAAAGTTGTTTTTGTCATTTATTCATACTAGTTTAACAGAAGTGGGCTTCTCCTACATAACAGGATTTGATTCTCAAGAGTAGTATTTTCCAGTAACTATGAATAATATTAAACATGCAAAATAAGTACTATTGAAAACATATGCGATATTTAGGGGAAATGAAACATTTTTGCAAGTGTAATTATAGAGAGTGCTTTGTTCCTTTTATATTTTAGTTTTCCTCCACTTGTTTTGCCTTGAGATGGAAAAAAATGCTTTCGATCATATTCCCTTTGTAGTGTTTTGGAAGACTTTGGAGAGAGAGGAGTGTTGCACTTGTGAAATCATTTTTAGGGAAACTAGTATGTGAATCGTAAGAGCACTGTACCCGTTCCCATTTTATTTTTCTGGCTAGTGTTCCTGAATTCAGCACTATGCAATTATAGTAACTGCCAAAATGAACACTAACTCAATAGAAATAAGAAAACGGGCCCACTGTTCTTGCTTTTGAAAAGTAATTACTTACTGGCATCAAGAAAATAAGAATCGTCATGTAAAAAATACTAAATAGGAATACTGGAAAATTTTATGGCAGCACATGAAGCTATTTTGACTATCTTGTGTAAAACAGGTCAACAGGAACCATTCAACATAACGTGTCTGAAATATCTAAATATCTCTGAATTGCTTTTTTCCGTTGTATTTCAGCTTTCTTAGAAAGTCAATTTTGGTCTGATATGAAGAGACAGAGGAAACATTTTTTAAAGTGTTTTTTAGTTTAGAAACCCTGCCTTACATTCATCATCTCCATAACTAAACCTAGGATTATGTTTACTGCCCCTCGAAAATTAGTCTTCTCCAGCTTGTGTAGTTTTGCAGTTTCCAGCGCATAACTAGGTCCTTCTAGCAGTGATTTAAAAAACAAACAAACAAAAAACACTCTAGGGTTCCCAGGGACAGTTTAAATATTCATGGGAGAGGACCAGCTCTTATTCTAGCAATTTATGGGTGAGGTCCAGCCCACAATTTTATGATGTGCCCCCTCAAAGGATCAGACAATCTCCCTGCTGTGTTTCTTCCTCTTCCTCAAGAGAGACAGCCCTCAAGAGAACGCTCCACTCATGAAGCAACACTAGTCTGATAGATCAGATTTATCATTGTTTACAATTAATTTTAAGTGTTTACAAGAATAGTTTACTTCAAAAATTAAAGAAAAATATTAATGTAGATATTTCCATACTTTCATAAAGCATTCTGAACAACATAGTAGAAATCACGTCTTGTTGGGAATTAGACTGAGGTTCTCATTGGTCTTTTTTTTTTTTTTTTTTTTTTTTTGCGGTACTCGGGCCTCTCACCGTTGTGGCCTCTCCCGTTGTGGAGCACAGGCTCCGGACGCGCAGGCTCAGCGGCCATGGCTCACGGGCCCAGCCGCTCCGCGGCACATGTGGGATCTTCCCGGACCGGGACACGAACCGGTGTCCCCTGCATCGGCAGGCGGACTCTCAACCACTGCGCCACCAGGGAAGCCCCTCAATTATGCTTTTTACCTTGTCGGTTCTTCCCCCAGGTATGTTTGTGACTCATACTCTCATCCTCTACATCTTTACTCAAAGATTGCCTTCTCAGTACCATTAAAACAGGTCACTCTTTTTAAAATCACGCATCATCCCCTTTTCCAATTCTCCTGATGGCCTTTATGACACTCATTTACTTTCATGTATTTATGTTATAAAAATTCTTAAAATGTGGTCTGCAGCATTCAATGAGTCCTCAAGGCCTTTATAGGTTATCCGGAACACACAGACTATTTTCATAATAATGTGATGGCATTACTTGTTTTTTTCTCCACTGTGTTGCCATGTGCATTGATGACACAAGAGCAATGGTGGGTAAAGCTGCTGGCCTTTTGGCACAAATCCAGGGATGGCACCGAACTGCAGTGGTCGACTAGTATACTACATTCATGAATGGTCACTTTATTCTTCATCGTCATGTACCTACACATTTTTAAAGGCAATCCTATTTAAGAAATCTCTTGAAAAATCGATAGCAATTACTCATTTTCATATATCTGGATCTTCAAGTGGACCTAATTTTAATCTTCTGTAGATGAAATGGGACGTGTGTATAAGTACTTCTATTACACAAAGGTCATCTCGAGGAAACACACTTGTGCAATTATTTGAGATGCAAGCCAAGCCAGCTGATTTTTTAAAAACATTTATTTTTACTTGAAAGAACAAGTGACAGACAAACTATGGTTGTTCAGACTTGGGTATTTCCAGATATTTCTTGAAAATGAACCAAGTGAGCCTGTCCCTTGAAGGAAAACCCCTGACAGAATTCCTTGCCTCTTGTGTGGGTCTCAGCCTACTGATGGTGATGTTCTCTGCTACCAATGCCTGAGGGACTCACCTGGTCTGGTGCCAACAGACATCCCCTCTCACCACCACCAGGGCCCTTGTTGTGACTGGGCAGACTTCCCAGTTCTTATTAGGATTACAGGACGTACCTCAGCAAAACCATCAGGAAGCTTCGAATAAGACAATTTATTACTCAAAGTCCTGGAAGGTACCTGGTACACCTGAGGCTCACACAGCAAGTGTCGTGGGTAGAGAGAAAGAGAGGGAGTGTGGACTTGGACTCTGTCTTTTATAGGTGGGGTGCCTAGGATTTTGTGAGCTAACTCTTTACTGGTGCATAAACATAAGGAGTTGGAATTAGGGTGAGGGTAGGGAAAAGCTGTCGGTTATCTAGGTCACTCGGGGCTTGCTTTCTTTTTTCTTTTTTTAATTGTTATTGGAGTATAGTTGACTTGCAATGTTGTGTTAGTTTCATGAGTACAGCATAGTGAACCAGTTGTATATATACTTATATCCACTCTTTTTTAGATTCTTTTCCCATATAGGTCATTACAGAGTATTTCCCCCATGATAACCATAAGTTTGTCTTCATCTGTTACTCTATTTCTATTTTGTAAATAAGTCCATTTGTACCTTTTTTTTTTTTTAGATTCCACATATAAGTGATATCATATGGTATTTGTCTTTGTCTGACTTACTTCACTCAGTATGACAATCTCTAGGTCCAGGGCTTTCTAAAAGGGGACCTTCTTGGGTAGAACAGTCTGGTTCCTTATCTAGTTATTTTGACAGTAGCTGTGTCACACAGCTGGCAATATGTTTATTCAAGATAAATAAATGCCTTTAAAATGGATGCCTTGGTAATCAAAAGCTTAATGTTAGGCATTTACATTACAATTAAAAAGGTTAATGCTAGGCACTACATTGCCAATATACAATTAAATTTTTAAGCAAAATTTAGCATTTTAGAAAACTTGTATCAGTGTCCCAGTATTAATGGCTTTTCTGATGAAATTGGTAGTGACTTTTTATATTGTATAATGAAATATGTCAACATAAGACATAATCACCATTTTCTTAATGGCTAATATATGAAGTTACAAAATCATGCATATGTGAGAGACCCATTCAAAGTGAAAGAATCACCAGTGGATTTTAATGTAAGAGAAAATGAAGAATTCATTGCCATAGTTACAGATTCCACTTTGCAAACAAACTCTAAGAAATTAATAGTTATTTAGTGTTGATGTCATATCAGAGAAATATATCCAGCATCATCTTTAAAGGCTGGTAAAATACCCTTCTCTTCCAACTACATAACTGTATGAGGTGAGCTTGTCTTCATTTTCTTCAAGGAAAACAACATATCTCAATAGACTGAATGAAGAATGCAATACATAAATCCAGTTATTATCTAATTAGTAAGATATGCAAAAAAATAGATTTGCAAAAATATAAAACAATGCCACTCTTCTATTTTTATATTTTGGATTTGAAAAGTATAGGTTTTTTATAAAAGTAGGTTAACCTGTAATAGGTTAATTATTGTCACTTTTAAACAAATATATTTATTCTAAAAGTTTATTTTAATATCTAATATGGTAAATATCAACAGATATCAACATAGACAGAAGCTTTTTGTGATCTGCAACCATTTTTAAGAGAGCACAGAAATCCTGACTCCAAAATATTTGAGAAAAACTCTTCTAATATTTTATTATTCATTTGTATATTATGCTTATTGTGTCTTGGCCTATATCAATTACTTGTTACTATAGAACAAACCACTCAAAATCTCAGTGGCTTAAACCAACAATGCTCAAGCCACTGAATCAGTGGGGTATTTCTGCTGGGTGATCTGAGCTGGACTCAGGCACACAGAGCTCTGCTTTGATAGTGAGCTTGGCATTAGAAAAATAAACTCAAAAAAGGAAAATTTTTGACAGTTTTGGCTTCCAGTGTATCCCCATTGCCTAGAAGTGCCCTTGTCATCCTGCATGATCAATAAACAGTTGCAAGGTAACAAAGAAATTGCAAGAGGTGCTAATCTGACAGAAATTAAGTATCATATCATTGTTTGTTCTCTTGGACATTGAAACATACTAGTATTTGCCAGGTGAAGATTGCTAACATAATTTAAGCTCCTTGAGAATGAGAACTAAACTCAGCACCTTATAAGCCCTCAATAAATATTTGGTATATTAAGAAACATCTCCTTAATGAATGGAAAAACAATTAAAATATTAAAAGAAATAGAAAAATTATTATATTTGAAAAATTAATAATTTATTTATCTCCTTACCTAATGTTAGTTAATACTTCTAAGAGAGGTAATTATGTAGACATATATTTTACATAGAAAAAACTAATCATGAGTTATATAAAACAAAACCATAGATAGGAACATGAAAAAGGAAGACTCAAGTTAATGCTGGCATTAACTTCCTTTTTTCCATATTTGCTCTTTTACTCTCTGTCATTTGTTATACACCAAGGAGATAACAGTGTTTCTAAAGATTCTCCCCAAAAATTAAATCACCAATTTTTAATAGCGCTATCATTTATAATTTTGGAAAACACAAACAATAAAAAATCAGAGCAAAATCAGTAAGTCAAATGATGCTATTAAAATAATAACTATGCAATTATGTTATTGTAATTTTTTAAAAACCAAAGTACAAAATGCCAAATTGAAATTATATAGAATATATGTAAATAAATTTCTTTTCAGAGATAGTACTGTCACTTCTGAATGTGCATTGACTTTTGTAGCTATTCTTTCTTCAGTTACTGAATGAAAATAATATTTGCAAGAGCGATTTTTATCTTCACCTCAAAAAAAGGTATGCTTAATACATCCACGTGTGGTAGGAAAAGTATATGTGCCCTTTATTAGAAAAGCTTCATAAATAATTAATGTTCTCTAAATCATCATGCATGCCTGAGGACTAGTAGAAATACAGTTACACACTAGTTTTTAAAGATCAGAGTTCTAAAACATTCTTCTTGCCCAAAGTTTCACAATGGGCAATGATAAAATATGCTTGGCCTACTGGCCCCTCTGTTGGACCTTGCTAATTGTCTAGGGCAGACAAAATTTTCAGAGGGCCACAAATGGTGTGGACTTTTAAAAAGTATTCTCCGCTGAAATATGATGGTTACAAAATGCACTCAGTTCTTTAGTTTGACTAAAATATCTTTCAGATAGAAGAGCAATGAAATCGACCTTTCTAGGTCTTTTGGCTAAGTTCTGAGTAAAAAGCCACATAAAATTCAGGTCTTAAATGACAGTTAAAAGCTTGAAAATGTGTAGGCAAACTAAAACCATTAAAATTTCATTTGTAAGCTAAGCTATTCAATCTAATAGGTACTCTTCACATTTATCCAATCAATATGGATAAAATGCAAAATTAAAAATCAGATATAGTCTATAGATCATAGAAAGCTATCTCACTCATAATTGTGTTCTTTTGATACTGGCTACTGCCTAATACAAGCAATTTTGTGTAATATTATAGGGAAAGAATCAGAAGATTATTCAACCCCCTAGTGAGAAACAGCAGGAATCTTATCTGTGCTATTCTTGATTGCTCCATAGTCTTTTGAAATTTTGATCTTGAAGAAAAAGAATACTAGAATATTTTGCAATCTCACGTTAGTTTTTCAGTGAACCAACTTACAGCTAATAAGCATAGACTCTTTTTACATATTATTTTTCAGGCTACATTACATCTTACTGCAATTAACAGAACCCACAGAAAATAAAATAGCATGTGATTACTTATAGGACGTGTCTGAACCCAGGAAATTAAAAAAGAAATAAAAAAAAACTCACTCTGCTAAAAAACTTCGAAGTAAGAAAAATATATAGACTATAGTAATTGGAGGAAAAATGCCTTTGCCAGTATGTCAGTTTGGGAAAAATTTAGGCAATAATTCATTTGTAATTTTTGGAAGTAAGTAGATAAGAAAAAAGACTTTTAAAATATGATTTATATGTTTTTTAATAAACATGTACTATTTAAATATTATTTCTTTGTAGGGAGGGTTATACATACACACTTGCATGTGCATGTGTGTGTAGACACACACACACACACACACACACACACACACCACCACCACCATGTATTCTTCTCCAGAACATAGAAGTTTATAAAGGTACACATTAAAGTCAGTAACTTCTAATCATTTTGCTGGGAAAATAAATTAAAAAATTAAATGTGTGATTTTAATCTCCCACATATTTTATGATGTTTCTTTACACTACAGCAATAAAAAAGAAGTTCATGTAATGTCAATGCTAATAAATATCACAGACCCCAAAATGCCTCGTGATTTTTTTTCAGTTTTGCTTCTGGTCATGGTCTTCTCACCATCTTACTTAGAACAATTGTATTCTTTATAGTCCAGCTCAAATTGTACCTCCTTGAAGCCTAGAGAGCAGCAGTCTCTTCCATCAAGGAAGTGATATGACACTTTATATATTTGTCTTGTTTTTGAATTCATTTATTCATTCACTCAACAATGCCTACTTCATTCAGGTTACTGTTATAGATACTGAGGAAACATCTTGGATCCTGTACTCAAGGATTTTTTTTTTTTTGTAATTTAGGTAAATCATAAATGAGTAACTATTTGTGTCAGCCTGTAAGTGGTATAAGAGGAAAACAAGCATTGGGTAAGTGGGTAAGGATGCTATTTTCTATTGGGTAGCCTAGGAAGGCCTTTCTCATTCTGTTGTCTTCCCTCATCTGTTTATAGACTTGTCACTTACTTGTCACGTAGTGTTTATGGCTTTTATTTCTTTATACAACCTCCAGAGTTCCAGCTGTTATGGGGATTGCCTGTACCCATTCACACCCATCTATGATGTTTCCTTCCACAGAGAAGAAACATAGCACTGCTGGGTTCTCTTCATTCCTCTCACATCCTCTCATAATGGCATGTATTCAGTTGCATAATGATCATGCTTAAGCCTAGCTCTGTTTTTTCCTCTCCTCTTTTTCTAGGGAGCCACCTTTGACAAAGTGTGTGTAGGTAGGATGGTTCTAAACTGTGATTGTCTGAGTGACTCTGTCTATATCCAGGGTCTGTTATTAGGAAGACTCTTAGTCCACATGTATAAGCCACAGTCTTAAATGTTGACGTCATCACTTACAAATACTGTATTTGCTCCCATATGCTTAACCTACTTCTTTTATTTCTTAACTCATTTGAAATCCAATGAGGAAGAGGGAGGTTATTCAAAGCACCATATTTAGGAATTATGTAGAAAGGGCAGGTCTAGAAAAAAAATGGTCTAGAAAAGAAGAAACAGAGATGAATGAGGAAATCCAGGAGTGCCTCTTAGGAAGGAATCTAAACGATAGTAGCTCATTTGACAAAGGGAGAATTAACCATTGAATTAAATGTCTCTCGACTATTGAATACAGTGAAGAGATTAAAAGTATGTACCTGTGGGGCTTCCCTGGTGGCGCAGTGGTTGAGAGTCCACCTGCCGATGCAGGGGACACGGGTTCATGCCCCGGTCTGGGAAGATCCCACATGCCGCGGAGCGGCTGGGCCCGTGAGCCATGGCCGCTGAGCCTGCGCGTCCGGAGCCTGTGCTCCGCAACGGGAGAGGCCACAACAGTGAGAGGCCCGCGTACCGCAAAAAAAAAAAAAAAAAAAAAAAAAAAAAAAAAGTATGTACCAGTGGAGTGGCCAACACAGAGTTCATTAGTGACGGTGGAAAGGATGGTTCCAGCGGATGGAGAAACACGAAGCCGTGTTGGTATGAGATGAAGAGTGAAAGTGTGTGGAGCCAGTGCCAACAACACTTGAGGATGAGGGTCTGGCAACGCGCAGATGCTGCAGGCTTCTGGGAAATGAAAATGTAATGGCGGAGGGGCGGGCGCGCAGCCCGTAGCTGCGCTTAAAGGTACAGCTCCTTCAGCAACCAGCCTGGCCGTGGTCCTCACGGCAGAGAGTGCAGTGAAAGACGGATCTCGGCCTTCTCCCAGGGCCCTCCAGTTGCTCTGGCCCCGGGGCGGGCGGGTGAGCTGGGGGCCGGAGACAGGCTGAGGGCCGTGTCCCGCGGAGCTCCAGAGCCCTCGGCACGGCCTCCCACCCGCTTGGCCCAGGCCTCGAAGCAGTCGTGAACCTACCCCGGTCCCTGCCTCGGCGACCTAATGGCAGCAGCGGTCCCCATGGGTCGTGGTGCACAGAGGTCTCAGCACCTGGAGTACACGGACACTGTCATCCAGGTAAGAGCTTCAACCGGCTTCAGTCTCTCTGCTCAAGTTTCAAAACTTGGTCCAGCTTTGATCAGTTGTCCACCCCAGGAGGTGGCCAGAGGTCAGGGTTCAGTTGCAAGGACTTTGCACATCATTACTTCAGGTCCGCCTCTGTGGTTGGGCTGTTCTCGTCAAAGGGCAGTTGTTGGCAGCTGGGAATTCACCTGACTGGTATTTGCTACAAATGATTCTCTCCAGTTTAAAGGAAAAGCCTGAGGGCCGGCGGGGTCCTGGGAGCCTGGCTCCCTCAGTGATGAAGGCTGGGCAGGGTCTGGGGACCTTGAGAGTCATTGTGTTCTGATGAGATTACCTTTTAGAGAGAATTACTTTGATGATATATGAGAAAGGGGTGCACACGTATGGAGTGAAGTTTCTGAGAATAGAAGGGTCTGCGATGAGAGAAAATATGGAGGCACTGGCATTTGCTGGAAGAGATAGATGCTTTCTCCTAAATAGGAGCGAGAGGCTGGTTTCAGTCACATCAGAAATATGAAGCTCCTATCTTATAGTATAATCACAACAAAATATAAACTGAGACTATGAGTTGGAAGGAAGTAGGGGTGGAATTAGAAAGCCAGGCACATTAGAAAATGTGTGTAAGACCCCTTGCTGAAAATAGGAAAAACAAGCTTAAAAGAGCTAACTGGAAAAACAAAGTAGAATTACTGGGTGTGGTTGAGGGCCTATTGGAGTTACTTGTGATTTTACTGTAATTTTCTTCTCAGCTCTGTGATTTTTGCCGAGGATTCTCCTTAACTCGGTGGCCTGTCTTCCTGGACTCATATCCTCCATGTTTTATCCTCCCCTTCTCCCTAATTTTACATCCTACCCTATTGCCTCTTTAATTTCTCCTTTATCCAACCCTTTCTTAGAGAAACAGCTTTACGGCCAATGACATTGTTAAATTAGCTGCTATATGGGGAAATATTTGGCAGTGTTCCTGACAAACAGTGGTTTAATTCTAGTCAAATATTATGGGTTTTTTTTTTTCCTAGAGACATAGTTACCTTTGAGAGCATACTATTCACCTAATAAAGGATGAATTCTTAGATAAGTGTTATGTTCCTTCTTAGACATTACAGAGAGACAGCTGCTAATCAATTATATAGAAATTTATTTAGACTGGCATCTGCCATATTCCCAATAAAAGCAAAGCACTTACCTAAATCTATGCAATGTTTTAGTAAATGCTTTCTTTAACATTCTAGAGTACTAAATCAGAAGACTTTTACTAAATTATTAACAGCTTGTTGAATACAAAGTAAGACTCCATAGAGCCCTCTTGGCTAATGTTAAGATTGAGAGATGAAACATCTAACACTAGATGAAAAGGAAAAGCAAAAATGTTTACATTGTGATTTTATTTCTTCAGAAAACTTTGCTAAATGAAAATTATCTGTATGTTAATGCTATCCCCAGGATACATATTCAACATTCATTAAACAAATATATTTGAGGACTTCATGTGTGAAAAGTTGTGGCAGAAGCTGCTAAATTGTTCTGGGTCCTTGAAGATCCTCTTAGAAGAGATCTACCCAGTGGACAGGACCACCTGTTTGGGACTTCATGTGACTAATAAACACACTTCAAGTGGTAAATCCACCGAAAACTGGGGGTTTATCTTTGGAGCTGTAAGCATCTCCTTCACCAATAGTTCCATACCTTGTCTTTCCCACTTTCTCAGGCTGAACTATACACTTAGAATGACAGCAACTGGGTCCCTGTAACAAAGTCACCTAGGACAGTGGCACCATGGACTAACAAGAATTGCCCTCCTGCATCTAGATTCCTATTTGAAGGAAAATCAAATATCTATCATCTTTGAGCCACTGTTATGGGAGCCCTTTGTTCCAAAGGTTCACCCTATACCCTAAATTAGTGGTGCTCACGACTTAGATTGCATCAGCATCACCTGTAGGGCCTGTTAAAACCTAGATTTCTGTTAAACATAGATGTAAACCCCCAAGTTGAAACAATAGATGCAAAGATAGCATTATTTTTTCATAATTATTGAAATAGATTTATGCATAAGAAATGAGCCATGAAAGAATTATAAAGCTAAACCTTAACCTACTGTCGTGATGCTAAACATGCTACTTGTCAACTACTCTTTGATGAAATAGGGCTTGTGCACTGTTATTGAAACACACTCTACCCTGCAAAATAGCACATCTGGCCTTTCCCTCAACTGTTCTACCTTTTCAGTCTAGATAAATGTCACCAGGGGGAATTCCCTGGTGGTCCAGTAGTTATGACTCTGTGCTCCTACTGCTGAGGGCCCGGGTTCAATCCCTATTGGGGGAACTAAAATCCCACAGGCTGTGTGGTGTAACCAAATAAATAAATAAATAAATTTTAAAATGAAAAAAAAAGTATTCACCAGGTATGACAATGACATTAAAATCATGGCTTAACATTTGAATGTAGTTATCTTCATTCCACTCCTTGGTCACCTTTGTTTGCTTTAAAGCGGTGTGGATTTTAAGGAAGTCTGAAAGCCAAGTGTAAACATATTTTCATGTCAGCGAAGACAAAGCCAAGTTCATGACCTACTGATAATTGGTGTAGACTAGCATACGGAATAGAAAAAGTATTGAACTAGAACAAAATGAATCAGGGCATTATTCTTGACCCTGGAATTAAGGGGCAAGTCAATTCATAATGTTTGGTTTTCTCCCCTGCATTTACAAAACAGCAGCAATGCTCCTTGTCACTAACTCATTAAGTTTGTTTGTCTGTTTTTAAAGATTTATTTTAATGTGGACCATTTTTAAAATCTTTACTGAGTTTGTTACAATATTGCTTCTACTTTATGCTTTTTGGTGTTTTGGCCCTGAGGCATGTGGGATCTTAGCTCCCCGACCATGGATCGAACCCGCACCCCCTGCATTGGAAGGTGAAGTCTTAACCACTGGACTGCCAGGGAAGTTTTCAAGTTTGTATTAAGTATATTAAGTAGGTGGAAATGTAAAGTTCTAAGCAAATGTGTTTATTTGGATAACTGTGTCATAATTTAAATAGGTTAAGCCAAATGTGCGCATGCTCCTTTTTATTGAAGATTCTGGCCATTAATTTTTTTTGAATATTATTTATTTATCTAGAATAAGAAGCCAGCTAATGGGGAAAGAAGTTACTTAAGGTGTATTTGTATGTGTTCAGATTTACTCCCTTATTACACTTTTCTTTGCCCATAGTGTGAGAAAAATACTGTTTGCAAACATGACAAATTGAAGTATCCAAATGAAAACATTTACTCCAAAGGGAATGGTTTTGCTTTACAGACAAATTAAAAACCAGCTGTGCCAGACTTCATGGAAAACATTACACAGCAACTGATTTGTCCACAAATGAATCATTTCAATGAACACAATACATAAGGCTGCAGGTGGCATTTATTTTGACAAACTAGGTTTATTAAGGTAGTTGAATTAAAAAAAAAGTTATCTGTAAAATAATAGAAAATTGCTCTAAAAGCTACCTTTTAAGTTTAAAAGGAAGGGTTCTTCCTACACTTAATTGAGTTTCTTGGATTTTCTATTGCTGTAACACAGAGATACCAGATAGATAATACAGAACAATGCATAGTAATTTAGGTAAGAGTTTTATAGTTCAAAGCAGAAAATCCAACAACAGGAGTCCAACTGGCAACAAGGTATCATTATATAAGATAGATAGATGATAGAATATAGTTATATACTCAGCAGTACTCACTGAGCTCCAATGATGAGCAAGGCAGTGTCCAAACTGCTAATATTTCAGTACCGAATAATGCAGAAAAGTCATTACTCCCTAGAGCTCACAATCTAATAATGGAAAAGCACATATTAAACAACAAATTTTGTTACTGATATTCAATCATAATTTTAATAATTTCAGTTATGTATTTCCTTAGGTGACTCAAATTACTGCATTGTAATTTGATTCCATTAAAAATACACATTTTCAATGGCGTGTCATACATGACTGTAGAAGTTGGGGATATAACAATAAATTTTTTTAAAAAATTAAATCTCTGCTCTAATAGAGTTTAAATTTTCATGAGAGACAGACATATCGTAAAATCTTACGTTATGTAGAATATTACTAGGTGATTAGTGCTATGAAAGAAACTAAACTAGGTAGGAGAATAAGAGTGTTACAATATTCAAGAGTAGAGTTAGGAAATTATTTACTGAGGTGAGCCAAATATTGAAGCTGAGGGAGTGGAATGTGGGATGATATTTGCAATATATTTCCAGGCAGATGAAACAAGAAGTATGAAAGGCCATAGGGCAGAAGTGTGTCCAGTGAAAAGCAAGTTCAATAGTGTGAAAAGAGGTAATCAGGGGAAGATGAATAGAAAATATGGAGATACATGTTATGAATGTGTTCCCCCCAAATCCATATGTTGAATCCCTAACCCCCAGTGTAATGGTACTTGGATATGGGACTTAGGGGAAGTAATTAGGGTTAGATGAGGTTATTAGGATGGAAAATTCAGGAGTTCAGCATAAGATGGTGTCCTGGTCTAGGCCCACTGGAAAGATGTCATCTATATGATGGAAAGTGCTCCCTCCAAGATTGGGACTTGTTCCAAGTCATGGCCAACCCATTGATGGCAAAGACCCCAGGAATTTGGGCAGGCTTGTGGAAGGACATTAAAGGTGTAACCCATTCCATGTGAAGGCAAGCTATCCTGATCATCCTTGTAGAAAGGAATGCTTAAAAGTGTCTTTGCAATGTCAATTACCAAGTACCCTCAGTTTGGGTCACAGCCTGTAGCAATCACAATGTCAGGGAAGCACTGCAGGCCCCAAGTACTGAACTACAGTGTTGAGCCATTTATTACACATGGTGACTCTCCAGGTACCTGCAGCCTTCCACACAGGCAAGATGGGGCTACTGAATAGAGAAATAATCTCAGAGAGGGCTTTGACTTCCTGGAGCTCAGCAATGAGGGCAGCTGTTTATTTTTCTCCCTCAGGCAGCCAGTATTATTTTTGAGGAACAACAGCACTAGGTGAGGGTGGTAAGGTAGGTGCGTGGTCTTCCATATGCCCTGGGAGGATGGCCTTAATTGCAGTACTTTCTGGCAGGGACTGGGGGCGAAAGTGAGCAAGATGGCACATAGATAATAGACCTATTCATTCAGTAGCAGGAGGTGCAGCAATGGGGGTTTGTAGAGGCACTAAGGGATCCACCTATAGTCAGCTTGGGCAATGGTCCCAGAGGTGGTGGCCTCAGCCCCCGTATCAGAAGCTGTGATTCTTCCCTACCTCCCTATTGGACTGTAACCTTGGCATAGGGCTTCCTGTTCTCCTGGGGGTAGATGGACCTTGGCTTAACCTCTGGTACTGTCTTGTCTTTTTGTATTTTGTTTTGTGTTTTTTGGAAGCTCAAAAGATCTGGGTCAAAGTTGCTGGGGCACTCCAATTCATCTCCAGATTCATGGGAAGGGTCAGAGGGCATAGCACTCTTATTAGTCATGGGGACCACCATGAGGACCCTAGCAGGGTCACCCATGGTACTCTCCATGCCTTGTACCTGGCCTGGGGAGTTCATCCATCTCCTCCACTGAGACCTCATGTTTGAAAAACCAGACCCAGAGATCGCTTTGGGAAGATCCTTGCCCACATCGTCTAGGGGAGGGTGTGTAATTACCATTTTTACCTGTTTTTTGCTGTTGGTCAATTTTGCTATTTTGCCTGTAGCTGCCTTTTCCATGTCCAAGTTTGTCAGTTAAGATCTGGGTTGTCTCATGGACAGATAGAACTGACCCTATAAGGGATTTAATTGGGCTTGATAGCCAGCAGGATCTGCATGAACAAATATGGAAATCTGACTATGCCTAATAATCTCATCACCTGCTGTTCCCACTCCCTCATTGTACAACCAAGAGATAACCAGGGTGGCTTTCAGGGGCCCCATAGTCTCTGTGAGGATGGTCTAGAATGTTTTTCAGTGATGGGGAACTCATCACAGGTGGACAACTGGTGGGAGCCCAAGTAGTACCCAAATGAGGAAGAAGTGGGTCTGGGGTGCTGTGGAACCCACACCTTCCTCCCGCTTAGGCAAAGAGGATGATGTCAAGGCACTCCGGAGGAGAGGGTCTATTTCCAGGAATGCATTCAAAATTGAAAAAGCAATTAATGAGTCACCAATTTAACAACAAATTAACCAACTAAAGATCAGGAGCAAGACAAGGATGTCCAGTAGAAATTCTACCCAGAGCAGTTAGAAAAGGAATTAAAGGCATCCAGATTGGAAAGGAAGACTGAAAACGATCTCTATTCCTAGACAACATAATCTTGTATATAGACAAACCTAAGGAATGTGCTAAAAGGCTTTTGGCACTAATAAGCAAGTTGAGCAATTTTTCACGTACATGATCAATATACAAAAATCAACTGTATTTCTACATACTTGCAATGAAAAATCCAAAATGGAATTAAGAAAGCAATTCCATTTACAATAGCATCAAAACGAAATATATAATTAACAATAAATTTAACCAAGAAACTGCAGAACATATACTTTGAAGACTACGGAACAGCGTTGAAGAAACTAAAAATGATTCAATAAGTGGAAATTGTTCACAGAACTCATAAGTTACTATAGTTACTATAGTAACTATAAGTAACTATAAGTAACTCATAAGTTACTATACAAAATTTGTTTAAAGATTCAACATAATCCCTATTAGAATCCCAGCTGGCTCTGCTGCAGAAATTGTCAAGCGCACTCTAAAATTCCTACAGAATGGCAGGGGATGCACAAAAGCCAAAACAATCTTAAAAAATAAAAGTTGTTAGACTCAGAGCTCCCAGTTTCAGATCTTATTACAAACTGTAGTAATCAAAACAGTGTGGTACTTGCATAAAGATAGATACATAGACCAATGGGACAGAATTGAGAGTCCAGAAATAAAACTTTGTATCTATGGTCAATTGATTTTCAACAAAAGTGTCAACACCATCCAACTGAGAAAGAATAGTCTTTTCAACAAATGATGCTGGGACAACTGATAGCCACATGCAAAATAATAAAATTGGACTCCCACCTCATGCTAAGTACAAAATTTATCTGAAAATGGATTCAACATCTAAGTATAAAAACTGAAACTATAAAACTTTTAGAAGAAAATATAGGGATAAGTTTCTGTGATCTCAGATTTGACAAAACATTCTTAGATATGACACCAAAAGTATGAGCAACCAAAGAAAAAAAATTTTAATTGGACTTCATCAAAAATAAAAATGTTTCTGCTTCACAGGAAACTATCAAGGAAAGTGAAAATATAACCCGTAGAATGAAAGTATTTGAAAATTATGTGTATGATAAGGTGCTTTTATCTAGAATATTTGGAACCATTACAGTTCAATAATAATAAGACAACCCCATTAAAAAATGGGTGAAGGATCTGAGTAGATATTTCTATAAAGAAGTTATGTGAATGGTTAATAAACATATGAAAAGATGCTCAACATCATTAGCCATCAGGGAAATGCAAACTAAAACCACAATGAGTTATCACTTTGTACTCACTAGTATGGCTATAACCAAAAAGTCAGGTAATAAGTGTTAGCAAGGATGAGAAGTATCAAACTTCTCATAGACTGCTGGTGGGAATATAAAATAGTGTAGCCATATTTGAAAACAATCTGGTGGTTTGTGAAACATTATCATATGTTACCATATTACCCAGAAATTCCACACCTTTGTATCTACCTAAGAGAAACTAAAATACATGTCCACACAAAAATTAGTAGGAGAATATTTATAGCAGCCTTATTCATAATAGTCAAAAGATAGAAACAACCTGAATTCCATCACCTGATAAATGGATAAACAAAACTCAATATATCCATACAATGCAAAATTATTTAGCCATAAAAAAGAATGGAGTAGTGATACATGCTACAATATGGATTAATCTTGAAAACATGATGCTAAGTGAAAGAAGCTAGTCACAAAAGACCACATAGTATATGAATTGTCCAGAATAGGTAAATCTATAGAGACAGAAAGCAAATTAGGGGCTACTTAGGTTTGAGTTGAGGGGTTAATGGGAGTATAAGATGGTAATAGCTATATGGTTCATGGTTTCTTTTTGCTGTGATGAAAATTCTAAAATTGACAATGATGATAATTGCATATGTCTGCCTATATAGCAAAAGAGTGAGTTATATCTTTTAAGTAGGTGAACTGTATGTTATGTGAATTATGTCTTAATTAAGCCACTATAAAGAAAAATAAAGCATTTGGTAAAGAATTGGAGATAGAAAAAAAAGAACAACTATTTTGAGAAGTTTTATAATAAAGAGGAAGAACTTAATGAGGCCAGAACTAGATGAAATAATACGGTTGGGGGAGTTTTTGGGTTTTTGTTTGTTTATTTTTTAAGATAAGGTAACATAACATGGAGAGAAAGGAGCAAGGAATTCATGGAGGGATGTTGTTTAGATTCTGGAAAGAGCATGTGAGTCTATTTAACAAAGACAATGGCTTTATAACAAATATGCTGTTAGAAAACTTAGTTACTTCTGCTTAAATGAATATCCATTTTGACCCTAAGTAAATGACTACCTTGAGCTAATCAAGCCAAGTCTATTCTTACTTATTTATTTATGGAACTGGATTTTTTTGGTCCTAAAATCAGTTCCTATTCTATTCCATAACCTGGGATTTGAATAATGCTATTTAGATTGTTATTTTTACAAATTCTCATCAGTCTTTCAGGTCCCCAATTTCCAATATATCTATATCTATATATCTATATAATTCTAGTATATCGAGTTATATAAACTCTAATATATATATATATATGTATATATACTATATATATGTATATATACTATATATGTATATGTATAATGTATATATAGTCTACATATCACACAATAACTATTGTTACTGTGTTTGTTGTTGTTATACTTATTTCAATTTGGTACGGCATAGGTTTAGACTTTAAATAATGATTCCAGGTTTTCTGCTGCTTTAGTCTTGTTTAAATTACTTCATTTTTCTCACTGTCATTTTTCACAACTATACTTAACTGTAAGAACACTAATCTGTATCTTGATTGTCTGTAATAATATTAAATAAAAGTGACATATACATAGAACCTCTCCTCTTTACCTACTGTTTAAGAATCTTTACGTTTTTTTTCGCTTTTGTCAACTGTTGTGCTTAATATCACATGAAAAATTTTTCTCAGTATCTGTGTGCTCAGTAATTTCAGTCAAAATTAATAATTATGTGATAAAAATGCACTAATCTAGATATGGTAACCTTCATTTTAAACCAAATTATAGTTTTGAACTTAGCAATCAAGAAAAAATAAAGGAACTCATTATCAATTCCATAAGTTATTCAGTACCTTTACATATTACTTTTGGTTGAGAAAGAAAACTTTAAGAAAGTCATTTTTCATTCCCTGCGAGGTGTAATTATTTAACTCATTAGCAGGAATCAAACTGATGGCTAAATTTTGGTGATTCATACCAAATAACTAAAATTTGAATATTTTTCTAGTAACTTCTTTCATGTCAACTTTGAAAACTAAGAAATGATATAGGAGAAAAAGTTTGTAACACGAATGGATGTTCTTTTTTTTTTGTATAATTGCTTTACAATGGTGTGTTAGTTTCTGCTTTATAACAAAGTGAATCAGCTATGCATATACATATATTCCCGTATCCCCTCCCTCTTGCGTCTCCCTCCCACCCTCCCTATCCCACCCCTCTAGCTGGTCACAAAACACCGAGCTGATCTCCCTGTGCTCTGTGGCTGCTTCCCACTAGCTATCTATTTTACATTTGGTAGTGTATATATGTCCATGCCACTCTCTCACTCCGTCCCAGATTACCCTTCCCCCTCCCCATATCCTCAAGTCCATTCTCTCCATCTACGTCTTTATTCCTGTCCTGCCCCTAGGTTCATCAGAACAATTTTTTGTTTTTTAAGTTCCACAGATATGTGTTAGCATATGATATTTGTTTTTCTCTTTCTGACTTACTTCACTCTGTATGACAAACTCTAGGTCCATCCACCTCACTACAAATAACTCAATTTCGCTTCTGTTTTTGGCTGAGTAATATTCCATTGTATATATGTGCCACATCTTCTTTATCCATTCATCTGTCAATGGACACTTAGGTTGCTTCCATGTCCTGGCTGTTGTAAATAGAGCTGCAATGAACATTGTGGTACATGTCTCTTTTTGAATTATGGTTTTCTCAGGGTATACGCCTGGGAATACTGGGTCATATGGTAGTTCTATTTTTAGTTTTTTAAGGAACCTCCTTTTTTGATGCAAAAAGGGTAACCTAAAACACTTCTTATTAAAGAAACTCAATTCATCACAGCAGGCTTGAAAACCTGGTGCAATCTGAGTTTTACAAAAAAGCTAATATTAAAGCTCTTATTAATCTCTCATCTGAGATGATAGAAATTCCAAAAGTCCTCCTTGAAATATGTTATCACCTTTAAAAGTATTGCTTATAAAGTTATTCTTCTTTTCAAAATGTACTTCATGTTTCCAAAGTCAAACGAAAACCTCAGCTCTCTTTTTCCATGTCTAAAGGCTCACTAAAGTTAGAGGTATATTAAATGTATATTAACACTAAATACTGACTGTTGGGCACAATAAAGAGAATTAGCTAATACATAATTAAGATATACTTCTGCTTACAATCATAGGAATATGTCAGTTGTTAATATTTACTTTAACCCTCCCATTTAGCTTCTGAGAATGTACATCCTACACACACACATACACACACACATACACTCATTTATGCACTATATGTATTATATCATTTTTATTGACCCTAAGAAACATAATTTCCCACATTATCTCCTTTCTGATATTTTAATGCTTCTTATCATCAGTGGAGTCTTACATGTGCAGGCAGATGGGTAGGCAGTAAGAATAATATAGTTGTCATTTCCTGACATTTGGCTTATATTTTCCACTTTGCATACACACCAAAGTATGTATTAAATATAAGTATATTCTTTGAATTTTATTTTATTTATTTTTTATACAGCAGGTTCTTATTAGTTATCCATTTTATACATTTTAGTGTATATATGTCAACCGCAGTCTCTCAATTCATCACACCACCACCACCACCACCCGCCGCCACTTTCCCCCCTTGGTGTCCATATGTTTGTTCTCTACATCTGTGTCTCTATTTCTGCCCTGCAAAGCAGTTCATCTGTACCATTTCTCTAGGTTCCACATATATGCATTAATATACGATATTTGTTTTTCTCTTTCTGACTTAATTCACTCTGTATGACAGTCTCTAGGTCCATCCACGTCTCTACAAATGACCCAGTTTCATTCCTTTTTATGGCTGAGTAATATTCCGTTGGGTATATGTACCACATCTTCTTTATCCATTCATCTCTCAAAAGGCATTTAGGTTGCTTCCATGACCTGGCTATTGTAAATAGTGCTGCAATGAACATTGGGGTGCATGTGTCTTTTTGAATCATGGTTTTCTCTGGGTATATGCCCAGTAGTGGGATTGCTGGGTCATATGGTAATTCTATTTTTAGTTTTTTAAGGAACCTCCATACTGTTCTCCATAGTGGCTGTATCAATTTACATTCCCAGCAACAGTGCAAGAGGGTTCCCTTTTCACCACACCCTCTCCAGCATTTGTAGTTTTTAGATTTTCTGTAGATTTCTGATGATGCGCATTCTAACTGGTGTGAGGTGATACCTCATTGTAGTTTTGATTTGCGTTTCTCTAATAATTAGTGATGTTGAGCAGCTTTTCATGTGCTTCTTGGCCATCTGTATGTCTTTAGGTTCGATATTATACACAAGAAATACATATACTCATTTGACCTTGAATTCATTTCCAAGAATATTTCCTTTCAACTCAATTTCATTGAAAAGTGGTTTGTACTCATTCTCTCCATTTCCTCCCTGCCCATTCATGGTTCAAGTTGTTTGACTTTTATTCCCACTATTGGATAACACTTTCCAGTAAAATGTAACCAATGACTTCTGGATATTTAGTTCTTACTCTTTGTATCTTTCCTGAATTTCAAACCTTTGACTATTTTCCTTAATTCTATCCAGTATTAGTTACCATTGTTTCCCAGTCTTGTAAGGAAGACTGCAATGTCTTCCTTCAGACACTTACATCTTATGATTCCACACAGTTCTGTCTTCAGATTTCTTCTCATTCAACTTCTACTAACTTCATCTTAATTTATCTAACAATATGGTTTCAAAAATCACCTGTTTGTCAATAACTCCCAAATCAATACAGTCTTCTCAGACTTTTCTCTTGAGACTCAAAATATATGTATCCAACATTTTATTATGTGTTCCCCTGATAATCTCATACCCATATCAAACTCCAAATATCTAATAATGAATCATAACTATTCATTTACTTAATCATTTTAAAAGATTTTGCTAGGAAATATGCTTTGGTCTTCATATTCAAACAGTATTTCATCCTAACTTCTATTATTTTATTTGTACCATAATCAGCATAGTTTCTTGAATTAAGAATTGGGATCATAGGCAAGACTTTACTTCCTCATGTCCTCACATTAAATTAATAGATAATTAACAAGGACCTACTATATAGCACGGGGAACTCTACTCAATACTCTTAATAACCTATATGGGAAAAGACTCTGAAAAATAATAGGTATATGTATATGTAAACCTGAATCACTTTGCTGTACACCTGAAACTAACACAACATTGTAAATTAACTATACTCCAGTATATAATAAAAATTTAAAAAATATGTTTAGGATCAGCAAATTCTGCCTTCTAATTAGATCTCTGATCCTCTCTCTCTGTTCATTCCTGTTGTCTATCAATTTAGATCTTTTCTAACATAGTTCACCTTTGGAAAGGCCCCCCCCCGCAGTGTTCTTTCTGACATTTATTCTTTAACCATCCTTCAGATTGCTTCAAAAGTGATAGTTTGGAAGAAAGAAAACCTGATTATTATTTTCTTAATTAATTTATTTATTTGGCTGTGTCGGGTCTCGGTTGTGGCATGCGGGATCTTTGCTGCGGCACACGGGTCCTTCATTGCCATGCACGTGCTCTCTAGTTGTGGCACGTGGGCTCAGTAGTTGCAGTGCATTGACTCTCTAGTTGTAGTATGGCAGCTTAGTTGCCCAGCAGCATGTGAGATCCTAGTTCCCCGACCAGGGATCAAACCCTTGTCCCCTGCATTGGAAGGTGGACTCCCAACCATTGGACCACCAGGGAAGTCCCCAAAGCCTGATTATTTTTTTCTCTTAATTAAATCCCCTTAATAGCTCCCTGTTCCCTTCCAGAAAAAGTGTAAACAACCTAGCATGTTTCTTAGCAAGTTTGATGAGTATAATACAATAGCGTTGTCTATGTTCACTATGCCGTGCATTAGATTTCTAGGGCCTATTTACTACTTATTGCAAATTTGCATCCTTAAACAACATCTGTCCTATCCCCCACCCTCATCCCCTGGTAACCACCATTTTACTCTCTATTTTTACTAGGTTGGCATTTTTCGATTCCACATATAAGTGATAACATACATTATTTGTCTTTCTCTCTCTGCCTAGATCTTAATTATTGCAGCCACTAAAAATAAATGGAAGTTTTTTGACATGACAAAGAAGCTAATTATTGCTACAATGGCAATCGTATTACAATATATATGTATCACATTAATGTGTTGTACAGCTAAATTTGCACAATGTTATACATCAAATAGATTTCAATTTAAAAAATAAACAACCTAGCTGCTATAACCTGGCCCTGGTTATATCACCAAGATTATCTCCAGCTATACTTTACATTCACAATGAATTATTCAACAGCTCTACTCTTTTCTAACTGCCCACTACTATCACCTACCCTTTCCTAATAGTCATTACCTTTTATTTGCTTCCTGGAAAACTCCCATTCATCTTCAAAATACAGGTCATAAATGACTAAAGAAGATGTTCTCTGATGCTTTTCCTGTTATATTAAAGAAATTCCACGGTTTGTTTGCACGTCTGTCTTTCCAACTAGCCTGTGCATTTCTTGAGGAAAAAAAAAAAGTTTCTTCATTTATCTCTATGTCTGCATTGCTGTGCACAAGGCCCAGAACTTAATAGGAGCTCCATCCATGTTTATTAAATGATGAGTGAGAAAATAGTGAATAAATATATGGATAAAATTAAAAATGAATAAATGAATACCTTTATAAAATTAAAGTTAAGAATAACTCTGTTTGTTTTGAGCCTGACTTCTTTATGTACTGGGTTAAGATATATCCCAGGCATTAGCTTCAGTGATGTTTTCAGTCTATAACTGTTATACCTTAATCTGTCTCTTTCCTATTCTGTACTAAGTTGCAGTGTTATTAGAAAAACTTGGTTGGTTGAGAATATCAAGGAGAGGAGGACATTACAAAGCAAGTTAAATATTCTGAAAGAAGTCTTTTAAGGTAAGGTTCATGATTGTCTAGAAAGATTTAATGAATGAAACATAAGGAGTCTATGGACTTCTTGAAATTGTACACAGAAGGTGAACTGCATATGTGAGGAAAGAATCCAAAGACAAAACAAAATTAGGAATTGTGTCCCAAAGGAGGCTTACAAGTATGGCTCTAGAAATTCGTCTACTAAATCAAATCAATAAGCTAAAACCTGAAAATTTCACCAAAATCTGCTCTGATTATTAATACTACAGAGAAAAATACTCTGAAACTTCCTTGACTAACATAATTTAATACTGGCTTTCACATTGTGTGAATTAATAGGGCTCCGATGGACAGTTCTTGCTTCGAGTTCTTGATGCAGTTGCCATACAATAGGGGCAGGTTAGAGTCAGCTGAAGGCTTACCTGGTCTGTTCATCCAATGCGGAGTACTCACTTGGCTAGGAGACTCGAAGATCAGCTGTCAAGCAGAGCATCCAGAGAGCCTTTCCGTGTGACTGGGGTTTCTCACAGCATGATGGCTGGCTTCAGCATAAAAGCATCCCATGTACAAACGTCCCAAGACAGGATACAGAAGCTGCCAAACAAGCTAAGGATACACCTGAAATAAGCAAAGCATCCTTTCCCACTGTATTCTATTGGTCAAGGCCATAAGAGGACCCTCCTAATAGTTTGTTCTTAAAAAAAAAAAAACAAGGAGAAATAGAGTCTATCTTATGATGGAGGAGGGGCAACATCACATTGCAGAGCAGAATGTGAGAGATGGGAGATATTGCCTTGGCAATCCATGGAAAATAAACTCTTCCATGCTGTTTACCAAGAAGAAAGACTTTAGGAAAAGTAAATGAGGATTTTGGAAAGCTTATTGATGCCTTACAGTGGTTATTTACACTGAGACAGGTGCAAAGAAAGAGGAAGGCAAAATAATGAGGAGTAATTTAATGTGAGGTGAGAAGAAAATCAAAATACTCAGTCTTACAAGCACTATTAAGGATCTTGCATCTTATCAAAAATTAATGGTAATCTATTCTAAGAGTTTTAATCAGGTTGATGAAATTAATATGTATATTTCCAATAATTGTACAAAGTATCTGTGAATCAGTTATGTTACCCTTGTGACAACTGTGTCAGAGAAGTATTAAAATTAAGACCCTTTTACAAATGAGGAGATTGAGGTTCAGTTACACTAAAAACAAAACAAACAAAGCAAAACAAAAAAATTGCTCAAAGTTATGAATTTAATAAACGTCAGAGCTGGCATATGAGTGAGTCCTGGACAGATGGCTGCAGCACGGGATCACTTAGTGACCAAGCTAGAACTGTTGTACACAGCACTTGAGTTTGCTTTCCCTAACCACACCTCAAATTAAAACAAAGAGAAAGTCTTATTAGTCAGAAAAGGAAATGCTGGGATGGTGAATCATCTCTAGCTCTGAGATGGGGAACTGCCTCAAGCAAGAGTTAAAACCTTAATAGGCCCTCTAGTTCCCAGTTCATATATTGTCTCCTGGAATAAACTTTTATAACCATGAAGAAGCTATTTAAAACCTTCATTAAGATGCTTCAGCATCTCATCACCAAGGATAAATAAAAGCAAATTAACCTGAAGTAGGAGTGAGTAATCTCTTGAATAGAATAGTGCTTTGCTCCAGACACAAGTATTGCTGTACATAAAGTGCTGAACAAGAGGAAGATTACAGGATATCCATAGTGGCAGCACAGCTTGGAGCAAAACAGAGCTAAAGCAACACTTCTGTCTTTGTGAAGGTGCCAGCAGGAATCCACCAGTGGTAGGACTTGCTAAATTTAGCTATAGAGCTAACAGAAGACCAATCTGAATTTAGGAATATGGTCAATTTATGAAGGCAGAGGCCCTGACTTTAGTGCACAGTAACAGAGATCATACAAGCCA